>NC_092118.1:14217978-14252978 GCF_045679555.1 Salvelinus alpinus
GTGGCATTCAGAGCCGTCACAACGCTCTCTCTCTCTCTCTCTCGCAGCTCCCAGCTCAATCTCTGTGTTAGAGGCTCTAGAGGCTGCAGCAGGCAGCAGGAGAGTGTGTTTGGCTGAGGAGGCGTATCCAGGAAACAGTGGCAGGCCCGGACTTCCTGTGTGACAGGTGTGCGATGGGAACGAGGACGGGGACAGGGGTCTGACAGCTGCCATCTCTGCTCTATGTGTGTTTCTCTCTCTCCTCTCTCTCTGGCCAGCTGCAGCCCAGACCTGCTGTGTTTGCTCTGCCTCTTACGTCATTACTGCTGATTTATGGAGCACAAACTGACTTCAACCTAACCCCCCCTGACACACACACCTCCTGACTGACCACACATCGCCTGACTGACACGCACACCTCCTGACTGACCACACATCGCCTGTCTGACCACACACCTCCTGACTGACCACACACCACCTGTCTGACCACACACCACCTGACTGACCACACACCTCCTGTCTGACCACACACCTCCTGACTGACCACACAGCTCCTGACTGACCACAAAGCTCCTGACTGACCACACAGCTCCTGACTGACCACACACCTCCTGACTGACCACACAGCTCCTGACTGACCACACAGCTCCTGACTGACCACACACCTCCTGACTGACCACACATCTCCTGACTGACCACACACCTCCTGACTGACCACATACCTCCTGACTGACCACACATCTCCTGACTGACCACACACCTCCTGACTGACCACACACCTCCTGACTGACCACACACCTCCTGACTGACCACACACCTCCTGACTGACCACACACCTCCTGACTGACCACACACCTCCTGACTGACCACACACCTCCTGACTGACCACACACCTCCTGACTGACCACACATCTCCTGTCCATCTCCCTCTAACACAGTGTTTCTTTTTATTTTGGGCCGTTTTTGAATCAGTGGATGTGTGAAGGCCTATTGTCTCGTTCCTCTCTCTCATTCTGTGTCTGTGACCAGCGAGCACAAACAGCCAATTGACACCTGCACAGAAGAGACCAAATAAAACAACATCGAGTCTTGCTGTTCTCACCTCCTCTCAGTCGGCAATGTTGAGAACTGGAATCATGTATTTCATTCAGAGCTAAACGGCTGTTCTGTCTGTCACCACTGACACCATCTGCATCCCTGTAACGGCTCCCCCGGTCTGTGACTCCCTATCTCATACCCCCTCACATGCCCCAAGGCACATGCACAATAGCTCACGACATTAGCGAGGAGGCAGGCACATAGTGGGTGATGTGTCTCTGCTTTTCTCCATCTCCGCCACCCCATAGGTCGCAACCCGCCTGCGTGGGGACTCCAATCAGGGGAGTCATGTGACCAGTTAAACAGAAGCTTTGACAGCTTCTCCCCCTGCAAATCTCCATTTAGCCCGAAGCCAGCAGCACTGGAAGCTCCTGAAATAAATACCAGTGTTTCCTCTGGGACCAGACTGACGGCTGGAATCCACCGTTCAAACCAGGGCCTATCCCCCCCCCCCCCCCCCCAAAAAAAAACAGTGAGAGGGAGCAGTCATATAGATGGCCCTATAATTGGCAGGGTAATAGTGTTTGCTAATAGGCTAATTAAAGTAGCCTGCTGCCATTCACACAGTGGTTATACAGGCCTAGCCCCTAGCTCACCGTCATGTACAGACAGAGAATCCACACAGACATGATCCTCCTGCCTGTGTATCTTCGAGTCTATGGCAACTGCAGGGTTAACTCCTGTCTCTGTCTGTCTGTGTCTGTCCAGGTTTCCCTCACCACTGTCTCCTCTGCTCCTTCAGAACGCTGTCCCTCTGCTCCGGGGAAAGTGTCCTCATACGTCTTTGTTTATCTCCCCCCGTCTCTCTGGCTCTCTCTCCAACTTGTAAATGTCTTCCTCACTTCCGCTCT
Source organism: Salvelinus alpinus (assembly GCF_045679555.1). NCBI lineage: Eukaryota > Metazoa > Chordata > Actinopteri > Salmoniformes > Salmonidae > Salvelinus > Salvelinus alpinus. The sequence goes on from NC_092118.1 coordinate 14,219,907, forward strand.
CGCTTTGTTATTCTCTTTCCCCATCTGCCTCCTTCGTTCACTGGCATTACCACCTTGTCGTCTGTACTCTCTCCGGATATTTCAGAGACTGCTGGAGAACTTTACCCCCCCCCCAATCAGAGTCCCCCTACAGGGATTCAGCCTTAAAGTTTCCCTGGGAAGATAGGCCCTCCTCAAGGAATAATTATTTTTTTTCTCCAAAAATTCTGACATCAATGAAATCTCTCCCCTCTTTCCACTTTTCATATTAAATCCCTGATCTGTGTGGGAACAGTATAGTTACAGTTTAGGAACAATACAGTACCTCACATCCTTAGCAGAGGATGTGAGGGGTGTGAGTTAGGGAGGCTGGGCGAGAGATTAAGGTCTGCATAAGTAACCGGGAACACAACGACACTCGGCTCAAACCCACTTGAAGAGTGGCAGAACCATCTGTGGCAAAGCTTCTGTTTCCACGAGATAACAGCTTTCTAATTTCACAAATATGTGGAGAGGCCATACCCCCCTGATCGTCTGGCTTGCCTTCCTTCCCCAATCCCAGCCTGAGCCCACAGCCCCCATCAGCCCCCTTCCAGACGCCTTTAAAGTCATTGTGGAGAGGAGTGTGGGTGAACACTTAATAACTTTAACTCTATCTCCAGTCAGCGTTCCTCTCTCTCTCTCTCTCTCTCTCTCTCTCTCTCTCTCTCTCTCTCTCTCTCTCTCTCTCTCTCCCTCTCTCTCTCTCTCTCTCCCTCTCTCTCTGTGTGATAAGGGGCTGGCTGAGAGCGAGGCGGGAGAAAAGGGCGGAACTCATTATATCCGAGTGAGGAGCAGCGATATGAACTTCCCCGCTGTACGTTTGATTAAAAATTGCTCAGTGCTACAGTAGATTATTCCAGCGTGTTTCCTGTGTCTGTCTCTAATCTGCATATCCCATGGGAAGTTGGGAAGAGGGAGGGAGGGAGGGCAATTGGTTAACATGAAGTGTCTCTCTCTCTCTCTCTGTCATGAGTGTTTTGGCTGTAGCTTTTGCCAGTTCACAGGCTCAGTTCTCATAATGAGGTCAGTGTCAGTGACACAATGCATCTGCGTTCACAGACTACACCCCTTGGTTATTCAATGTCACAAAAGAGAATATTGTGTCTGAGGTGTAAGGTTTAAATCAATGGGTTGTTAATGTGTTCTCTATTTTACTAATGTTGTCGAGTGCTAATTTCATAGAAAACACAACAATAATCATTTTGATTGATTCCTCTTTAAAACAGGAAAGCTCAGCTCTGATACCTGAGACTGGCAAAACAATTAGAGGGCAATTTACTGTAAGCATTTATCCTGCGGAGACATGACAAGGTTAAAATAATATGTGTAAGATTAGATTTATATCTTCTCTCAAAGTAAAACAATTCTTCGAAAATGTGATATGGGTCTTGTAACGCTACACTACACTTTCTGTGTAATAATAACACAAAGGAAATGTATGCACAGAATATCTTGTTTTGAGTGAAAGTACAGTATAGTACAGCATATGTTTGTTCTGTAACAAGTGAGAGTGTGTATCCGTGTGGGCGCTGTGTGTCTGTGTCTGTGTGTGTGTATATATATATGTGTGTGTGTCCATAGTGTGTGTATAGTGTGCGTGCATGTGGTTTAGACGTAACTCTCAGCTCCCACACTGCGGTGCCAATGTGTTCCTCATTACTCCAGATGTTTGGGAGCTGGACGGCTCCTCTGCTCTCTGACATTCTGATTCTCCCCTGAGAGGCGGCCATGTCACAGTAATGTCAAACACATGTGGAACACACTGGGGCTCCCAACGCCAGAGTCTTTCCCACTGTTTGGACGGATAAACAGGGAGGGAACCATAGCGATCGACCGCTGGTCTGCCTGCGCCTGAACCCATCCCTATGGGCTCACTGGCACCCCAACAGGCAGCTTGGGTTCCCAAGGCTGGAGCCTGCCCCCTTCAATGGGCAATAAGAGATACCCACAGAGGCCCTCAAACATGTCTCAGCATGCCTCCATGGGGTTTTGAAATGATTCCATCCACATTGCAGAACTATATGTACAGTTATATAATACACATGTGAGGTGTTCAACAAATATGTGAACAATGGGCTTCTCCATTATCACTGTTACCAGAGAACAAGACTTCACTGTCAATCTCAGAACCCAGTGATTTAAGACACGATCCAGTCCAAAACACTATCTCAGTGACAATGTCTCGGTCTGCACCTCTCTTCACACACACACGCACACACGCACACACGCACACACACACACACACACACACACACACACACACACACACACACACACACACACACACGCTCGCACGTTACCTAAGATTATGGATTTCTCAGCTGCTGCACTTTTCATCATGGCCAGACGCTGCCAGATAAACAAAAGAAAAAAAATCTCATCCAAAGAAAGCATTTCTCTGTTTGAGATGAATTTCGTCTCCCTGGGAACGTAGCTGGCCCTTGAATGTGCTCTTTGGCTGCTAATGTTCAAATCATGGGAGAGGACAGAACCCTGGAGCTGTGTGTGAGATACCAGACAAATACATCTAAACAGTTGGGTGCTCACACCCTGACAGCTCGGACCTGTGTGCATGCAGTCTCTTGGTGCGTAGCTTCTCCGGGTGGAGCCCTGATCATGTAATTGCACAATAGTATTAATGCATTATAGGAATTAGGTTCACAGGGTAATCTGCCGGCTGCTTACAGGTTGGGATTCCAGGACAGTGGAACATTCACGGTAAGTCCACTGTTGCACACAACACACAGATGGCTTACAAACCGCAGCCTCTGCGCACTGGGCAAATCAACCCACGCAGAGTTGCTGTGTTCTTAGTTCACTGCTATACTCAATGCCTCCCATATACTTATGCTGACCAATCTCCTACTTAGATTTAGTATACACTATTGTCTCTACTCTCTATAATAGGTTACTCAGAACTACATTATACTATATTTACATACACGCATATGAAACGCATTATTTTTTACACAGATGAGAATCTAGTCATCCTGTTGTCATGGTAGTGAGGGTTGCTATGGTGCGTTTGTGCACAGTACAGTATATGCCATATTCAGGGATGATGGCTCCGGCAATTGTCATTTGGCCTGTGTGTCCAGGTGTCTGTGTGTTCTGCTGACCAGCTGACCTTCTCTCCTCTCCTCTGCACAAACACACACACACATACACACACTCTGCCGGCCGGCTGCGTGCTCCCGCCCACTGCCATCTGCTCCTCTCATTAATTAGAAGACGGCCAACTTCACCTGCACCGCCCGCACTCAAATTACAATAATTACCTCTCACATGCACAAGCCCGCCACCCCGCTCCCCACCCCGCTGCCCAGCACACTCCGGCTGCAGGTCACTGTGCTGTGACATTGTCACCTGGCGAACCAACCGGCAGGGGGACCAGGCAACAGACACTATCACCTTCAACCAACAGCATGGCTTACCTTGCCACGAGTGACCAATAATGACACTCTCCTATTATAAACTGGTTACCAACGTAATTAAAGCAGTAAAAGCTAAATGTTTTGTCATACTCGTGATATACTGTCTGATATACCACGGCTTTCAGAATATCAGCATTCAGGGCTCAAACCACCCAGTTTATAATAGTATATAACCCCCTGGTCATAGCTTCAGTATGTTTCTGTTACCACTGTGGGGTGAGTTATGATGCCTCAAAGTGGGGCTCTTAGTGTCTATGAGGACTGGTGTTTGTCAGGCAGCAGCCAGCGAGCTACACACTGCATGGTCTGCGTCTCTGCTTCTGTCCAGAGGAGGCCGGTGAGACTCCATCACTGCACTACAACATCTCTCTATTGGCATGTGGCTTTGGCACAAGAGACCGTATCTCTTTTAAAATAACTTTTTTTCCCTCCTGTGGTATTTTTCCGTCTGCCCATTAAACGGGAGGGAGACATCCATACAAGAGTGGTAGTAGCAGAGATGGAATAAACTCCAGTGGGGTAATGAATGGTTTTCTTTAAGAGAGGTACTTCATGATGAAGTGGGGACATCTGCCTTTGGAGAAGAGTGGCGGGCGGTGGGGATGTTTGGTGGTAATGTGCGGTAATGTGCGGTAATGCTGAACGGCTGTAGTGCGGTTTCACCTTTGGCTCTCTCCATCTATTGTCTGTCTATTATCAGCTGTTCAATTATTCAGCTGATCTTTACCACCAGGGCCAATTGAATAGTCAATTCATGTGATGTCCTGCAGAGAAAATGTCCTCTGTTTTTACAGATGCATTTAGAGAAGAATCCACTGACGGATATCAGAGTTCGTGGAGGCTCAAGTGAGTGACTTTTTGGCCAAGATGAGTCATCCAACACAGAGCAATCTTTCTTTAAGTTACATTCATTCGTCTTTTATACACTGAGTATACAAAACATTAAGAACACCTGCTCTTTCCATGGCATAGACTGACCAGGTGAATCCAGGTGAAAGCTATGATCCCTTATTGATGTAATTCGTTAAATCCACTTCAATCACTGTAGATGAACGGTAGGAGAAAATTGAGACATGGATTGTGTACGTCTCAATTGAATGGGTGAATGGACAAGATAAAGGATTTAAGAGCCTTTGAACGGGGCATGTGAATAGGTGCCAGCCACAACGGTTTGTGTCAAGAACTGCAACTCTGCTGGGTTTTTCACGCCCAACAGTGTCCTGTGTTTATCAAGAATGGTCGACCACTCAAAAGACATCCAGCCAACTTGACAACTGTGGGAAGCATTGACATCAACATGGGCCAGTATCCCTGTGGAACACTTTCGACACCTTGTAGAGTCTATGCCCCGATGAATTGAGGCTGTTCTGAGGGCAAAAAGGGGAGGGGTGCAACTCGAATATTAGGAAGGTGTTCCTAATGTTCGGTATACCGAGTGTCTATCTAGTTTAGAATGTCTTCTAATCCTATTTAGTTAGAGATGTTTCATTAAATGCTATTGCTTCCAACCCAATTCCTTTTGTCTTTCACTAAGCTAGAGCAATGTTGTTACTTTGTCTGTCTGGCAGCGATGCCAATAGGCTGTCTCATCGATGTGCTTCTTCTTCTACTCTCTGACGCCCAATACAGCTCTGCTCACTCATTATCCTGGCTGGCACAGACACCAGCTCCATATTGCATTTTCTGGCCTTGAAACTGAGAGGCGCCGTTTTGTGAATTGAATATCTGGCAATTGACCCACTGTGGAGTCTGATCATCACACCCAGGAGATGAGAGATCGGCGTAAGTGCATGGGCTGAGGGGGGGTTCACGGGCGGGCAGCTGTCTTTCACCTGTGCACCGCTAAAGGGGAGAAGAGAGGTGAGAGAGGCCTTTCAATTCCAGGCCACCTATTCCAGAAGTTCACACCATGGGAGATTATCAGATTATTCCAGGTTATGTGCACATGTTAGCCTAGGCTTCTATAAACGGTTTGGCCCATTCAGTTTGTGTGCAATACATCATCTACCATGCCTCTGTAACACATGATAATATTGTGTAAATATATATAATAAAATAATATATCACAGCCCATGAGATGTAGGTTATTTACTGGCCCTTCCTCTGATTTGTGACAACAGGGCAGGGCCTGGTCCATGCATCCATCCTTCCTTCAATCACGTATCACTCAAGGAAGGCGGCCACAAGAAATCAAAAACCAAGGCCTCTAGATGTAGGACTACGATCCAAACGCATTACTACTTTCAGTCGGTACTTTGATGTGGGAGTTGTAGTGAGGTACAGGTACCACCACAGAAGGAACACACAACAGATGCAAGAGTACAAAGCCCTAAAAACCACAACAAGACCCAACAACTGTATATTTTCGCCTCCATGTTCCATCACACAAGGAGCTTTGCGCGCTCCCATCTCCAACAGCAGAGACACCACATCATGTGCCGTTAGCTTCATTAGCGTAGGCCTACTATATCTAGAAGAGCAAATTTATCTAAAGACCACCTGTATCCAGAGGAAGGACCCACAATTGCTATGAACAAACATTGCTAGGAAAAGTGCTAAAATACAAAGCCTATATTTATGTCAACGTAAAGATGTTTAACTTCTCTGTTGTTTGCCAATGTTATTCGCGATGAAATATGCCTACTAGTTATTTATACTAGTCTACCATTAATAGTATAGGCCTATAAAAAGTTGTCTTATCAACTGTCTGATTGGCTTATTGAAGCTACAATGCTTTCAATTTGGCTGATACATTGTTGCCTCTTCATCACAAATTCTACATCAGCACAATTGTTTTAGCCTATAATTTTTTGTTTTTCCAAATAAGAGAACCATCATCCACTGCGACTGCAGTGTCTGTGTCAAAATAAAACCATTCATATGGAAACATTTTGATTCAACGCCATCAATGGGGAAGCACTGAAACTATACTGAACTCTAATGTTTACTGTTTAATAACATGAATGAAAGTTCCTGTAAAAATAGCTGACAATGCTTTAGGCAAGAAAAGTCAAGAAAAACGGTATAATAACACATGATTTCTAATCGATAAGGGAATTGTTTTATTGCCCTTGAAAATACAACTTTTGACATGTTATTTGACATACTGTATGAAGAGTATTGGTTATAATTAAAGATCTGCATAATAATATATGCAGTTATATTAACATCAGGTAAATGTAAAATCACGTCTTTACTATGCTATGCTACCTAGCTAAATAGTGATTATCACCAAAACCACCATCTAGCCTCGCCTATAGTTCATAAAATATGTGTACAAATTCAAGGGTACAAAATAGGCTACAAAATAAAATGCAATATGTGCTTTATGCCAGAAGCAACCGTGTCCAAACGTCTCTCTCGCATCAAACAAGCACACAATCAGTAGGCTATAATTTATCATTTGCAATAAACATGTAGCCTAATAGTGTGACTTACTTTGTGAAGGTCGGGTTCAGGCTGAGGTAATTGCAGCGAAGATAATCCAAACCAAAGAATGACGATTATAACGCCCCGATCCTCATTATTTGGGAGAAAGGATAAAGGCTTCGGAGATATTGAACACCATTCATTAAGGTGTTATTCCTTCTCTCTGATAATGAAAGATATTGAGCGAGAAAAAAATGATCAAGTTGACACTTTTATAGTCAAACAAAAAAATATATATTGGTTTCCTTTGGATTCAAAGCGGTATTGTTGACTTTTCGGTTCAATAAATTATGAGGTAATTCACTTCTTATATATAAATTGAAAACGATTTCGCAAAGCTAGATAGAGCTTTGTGATCATTTAGTACATATAAGTCTTTGGTTTACTGTCCGTTTTTGATGGTAAAAACCAACAGTTTATCTGGATTTTGAGGGGGAAAAAATCGCAACTTCTCTCCGTTATCTAAATGTGAGCTGTTTCTTTAGATCTCATTTTCTGTTAGCAAGGATGGGCTAATACAGTAAAGAAACCACATAGATAGTTGATTTAGCTATGCATTAACATTTGTGCTCACCGTCAGCAAACCGATACAAAATATAAATATTTTGTGTAATCTTAAAATTGTCAGAGAAAATAGGCTACTTCACAAATCCTTGTCCGATGCACGCCGTAGGCTACATCCAATGTAAAAATATGAAATTCATTTGGGCATGGATCCTCTTGTTCCAAATGCTACTCCTCGGTAGACGACTTTGGAACCGTTGTTTGGCACACAATCGTCCAAATTAGTTTACAATATCAAGTCTTTATACATCCGTAAAATGAGTCTCCCTTTGTTTGATAATGTCGAAGCTGAATGAATCACTCGGTTTTGCTTAGTAGACACCACGCTTCTCAGACCGTCATTGCCAACCGATCCAACTGTTCAGGCATATAGGACCGCTCATTCCACTGAAACAATTGGCTTGAGATGCTGTTGTCAACTCCAGTCAGTAAAAAGCATTCATCATATTTCGAGCGCTTAAATGGTTCTCTTTGTTTTCGCTCATTTCGTGTTTTGGTTAATTTGGTAGTTTTCGATTATTTTGAGCTCGCGGGTCTAGTATGTAGTCTTGTGATTCTCTCTATCCCTCTGTAGCCTTCTGTCTGCGTTTAAATCGCCATCTGGAGCAGGATGCGTACGGAGCTCCTAACCTCTCTCTCGCTCTCTCTCTCTCTCTCTCCCTCCCTCTCTTTCTCTCTCCTCATCAGATCTACGAGTTGACAGCCTCCTTGCTGCTCGATTCTGCAATAGCATTGACAATTGACAGCACGCGTCTAATCTCCATATTGTCAATTTTTTTCTCACATAATAAAGCTCATGAAACTATGACCTCACGCACACACACAGACACACACTGTGCACAAATATAGGCTATTGATTTATACTTGAAACAAGTACAGAAGTTTACATCATGTTCTTTAGTAAATTCCAGAAATACAATGTTTTCACCAGGTGAGGTTTTTACTTCAGCCCGATTGGATTTATTAACTCTCTTCACTGTCATATTCCTATTTTATGTGCAAAGAAACAACGAATATTTGTAGCCTAGTGTTAAGTTAGGCTAATTCCATACTTTAGTTTAGGATATATAGCCGACATCAAATGGTCAGAGGGGGTTGATAAAGTGTAAATACGGGCGTCTACAGTAGCTATAATATCATTCTGTGGTAATAATACCATTCTCTATGCATTCTGTATTGTCTGACATTTTCCCCATAGAGAATAATTTCCCCAAGTCTACCCATGGGGGCCGCTGTTTCCTCACATCAGCAGACAGCAGCTCTAAAACCACCTCACTCGTCGCCTAGGCAATCTCCCCGTGCAATGCCCTCAACATCATCTCATAATTTCTACCAATGGCCACCCAATTAACTGCTGTTCAGATACTTGACAATCAGGGAACATTTTCCTCTTACTTCTCAACAGACAATGGTAGAAAATAAATACAAAATGTCTGCTTTAGCCTAGGGAGGCCTAATATTGTTCACCTGACACTTTCGCCCATGGTCAAGGCAGCATTTATTTATTTGCACCAAAGAAAACAAGTGATTGACAACAATATAGATAAAATAATACGTTTAAAAAAAATAACGGTGTGCAGTAGCTATCACAAAAGGTGATTTTGGCTGAAAGGTGTCCGTAAACATAATATAGTGAGAGGTTGGATTTGCACCTCCAGAATCTGCAGGCAAACACCATAGTGTGACTGTTCTACGGTCATTCCATCCTACATCCTCATAGTGTGTGTGTTTGAGTGAATGCTGTATTTTTTTATAATGGCATAGGGGGTAGGCCTATATGCATACATATGATGGCTTTGCGTTTAGCACAAATGCCAATGCCTAGTTAGCCAAGAGTTTGCCGTGTAGGCCTGTTTGCATTAGCACAGTGGCCTATCTCAATTCTAGCTCCCAGACGCCGGAAATTAGAAAAATTCTAAAAGTAAATGGTGCTCATTTATTGATGCATTGAACCGTCGCGCGCCATTGTTCATCTGGTTTCACTAGCTGAGAATTCTACACCCGTGTGCCCTTTATGCTTTGTTGCAGACACGGAGGAAGAGGGGTAGCCTACTGAAGACAAAACAAACACTCTCCTCCTCACCTCTACTATGTCTATAGAACTAACAAAGTCAGTCAAGAGTACACAGAGACAGCTGCTATCCAGTGTGTCCTGTCTCACCAGTCAGGTGTCTGGGGGGTGAGGTGTTCTCTCAGATACAGGTGAGGGGAACTGTTTAAAGGGGATGAGTTGTTTCTGTGTATTACTGACCATTTCACATGTCAAACAGGTTATACAGTTGGAGGTAATCCATCACAATTATAATCTGTATGATTATTGATATGATTAGTGAATGGCCACAGACCCCTAAGCAAACCAGTAGGAACAGGGATCTCTATCCGCCATTATAACCAAGCATAAGGGACTGGAGTGAGTGAGTTGTGGCCTAAAAGTATTGCTCTCAGTTGGGGGGAGAACTGATAAGGTATATTGTGCAGTACTTGCCATTGCAATTTGTTCTTCTCTTTATGACAGCTGCCATGATTCTCTCTCTACCATATCAAAGTCTGATCCATCCAGTGAGCAGCCTTAAGATGAATCAGAGATCCTACAGCTCTGTCTGTCTCCCTCAGAGTTTTCTCGAGAAAGATAGCTAGTTGTGTGTTGTTTATACACCAATACATGCATTTCCGAAGATAAACAATTTCTCAATATTTACCGTGGCTGTTTTAATAATTCAGACACCAACACTATAACTGGCTACTGTGCTGCATTGGGCTTAGAATGGTGGGAGAATTAAACACACACACCCAGACACGCGTACACACCCTCACACACTCCCCAATGCAAGTAACCCATCCTATCAGGAGTTCCATGTGGCATCCTGGGATTTGGGTTGTCAGGGAGATGGATGTTGGATCATCCCAGGACTTGATGGAGTGTTTATAGCTCCTCTCTTTCCTGCTGGGGAGTTATAGCCTTGCATGTCCTGGCCCTGCAGGTCCATCTGAGGGCCACACACACTGTGTGTGTGTGTGTGTGTGTGTGTATGTGTGTGTGTGTGTGTGTGTGTGTGTGTGTGTGTGTGTGTGTGTGTGTGTGTGTGTGTGTGTGTGTGTGTGTGTGTGTGTGTGTGTGTGTGTGTGTGTGTGTGTGTGTGTGTGTAAAACTGAACGTAAAGGTATGTTTTAGATTGAATATCCTTATGTTTTATGTTTACCTGGGTCCTTTTGTTTAATTAGAGGAAATAATACTGGATGTTGGAGAGGTGATGGGTGGGTAGGGGGGACCATGAGTGACAGTGTGTGGGGCATGGGGTGAAACCAAAAAGGATTCCTGTCACCATGATAGCATTATGATTGACGGCGTGCTATTCTCCTCTGGGAATACGGGCAGACGGCTTGTCAGCTCCCCAAATGACAGCCCCTCATTCTTTTCTTAATTTTGTCTTTTGTCGGGTGATGTGTTGGATGGGATGACCCTCCATGTGGCGCGTCTGATAACTCCTCCCCACAACAGAAACACAAGGTGGGAACTATATTGATCTCCCTCAATGAACTGAACTCCCTCCTTTCCCGACACTCGTCCTCAGACCCCGACTTCCCTTTGATGGCATTAATGAACACAAATGACCCGGCTTTGTCTCCTCTCTCTTTCTCTCTTTCTCTCTCCCTGTCTTTCTTTTGTTCTCTCCACCTCGTTGCGTTGCCTGTATCTGATGGTGGTGGAGGACTGGTCTGAGATGCGCAGGGTAGATTGAGGGGCTGATCATTGTGTAGGTATGGTAATGATGGTCTCTGTGACAGACCGGGGACGCACGGGGCAGCGGAGGCTCTGCAGGGAGAGAATTCATAGAGGTCTGGACTGGAGCATTTCCTCCACTCACACATTGTAAATCCTTTCCTATAGCTCCAGTCACAGGCTGGCTGGCGTGTTGAAAAGAGATAAGGCCGCTGTGCCTCTCGTCTGAAAGGAACGCAGCTCCATTGTGCTCTGCTGCTTGGATCCACATTCAGTGGACGCTGTTATTGAGTTGCCATTAAAGGCAGCAGTGTAAAAGTAAATTATTTTGGGGGGAAGCGGTTAAAACAAAATAGTCTCTTTCTCTCTAAATGGAAAAGGTAACATGCCCAGGATTATACTGTGGTTTCGTCGCTACACTTTCTGATGCAACCCATTGCAGTGGTGCGGCAAAGTAAACGTGAAATCAAATCAGATTACATTTGATGGGTCACATACACATATTTCGCAGATGTTATTGCGGGTGTAGCAAAAGCTTTTCGCAATAGAAACATTCCCATTGTTGTTTTTGACACTCACATTGAAGTTTGCTATTTTGAGGTGGTATGACCGTGGAGGTGGTATGACCGTGGAGGTGGTATGACCGTGGAAGCTGTGTGCTATCTGACAGCTTTTATATCAGCGTCGTGAACGTCTTTAAAGTCATCAGATGATGCCTGAGAATATAAAACACAGGATGAGAGAGACAGACAGAGAGCTCCTCTGCTGTAATGTAGCATGGCGCAACGGATCATTGCTCCGTCTAGTCAAGCACACGTTTGATGCTGGTTTTACAAATTGCATCCATATAGACCCTCTGACATTCTATTTGCAATTGTGCAGTAAAGTGGCCGTTCGATTCATCGAAGCATGATGGGAATTTGAACTCAAAATGACGCTCTCTTCGTTTTAAACAGTAATTCTCCTACATGATTTTTAATTCATAGCAGAGCCAGAGGACACACACACACACACACACACACACACACACACACACACACACACACACACACACACACACACACACACACACACACACACACACACACACACACACACACACACACACACACACACACACACACACACACACACACACAGTACTCTGCTTAGCTCAGTGTGTGTGAAAGAGGTCAGTGGTGGCTGGTGACCAGCCCTGCTAAAGGATCAGGAAATAGCACCTCGTTAAAGTGAAATGTTTACTCAAGACCAGGATGCAGGAACAGGAGAGAAAGTCAAGTGGGCAGCAGTAGAAAGTTCTCAATTTACCCTGTTTTCACCTGAATACATCCACATGTATTCAGGCAAGCAATTGTGTCCACATTGGCATGCAAGGGAGAGAGCGGGAGTATGTGTGTGTGCAGACAGTTGGTAGTGCTGGGACTGAAGATAGCAAGGAGAGGGGCACTGTATCAAGTTCTGAACATCTGTTTCTCACAGAAACCACAAAGCTGGTGCAGAGGAAATAGAAAGGATAACTGCTCCCTGTCTCTTTCTACCACTATCTCTCTCTATCCCCTGTCTCTCTCTATCCCCTGTCTCTGTCTACCCCTGTCTCTCTCTACCACTATCTCTCTCTATCCCCTGTCTCTCTCTATCCCCTGTCTCTCTCTATCCCCTGTCTCTCTCTATCCCCTGTCTCTGTCTACCCCTGTCTCTCTCTACCACTATCTCTCTCTATCCCCTGTCTCTGTCTATCCCCTGTCTCTCTCTACCCCTGTCTCTCTCTATCCCCTGTCTCTCTCTATCCCCTGTCTCTCTCTATCCCCTGTCTCTCTCTATCCCCTGTCTCTCTCTATCCCCTGTCTCTCTCTATCCCCTGTCTCTCTCTACCACTATCTCTCTCTATCCCCTGTCTCTGTCTACCCCTGTCTCTGTCTACCCATGTCTCTCTCTATCCACTGTCTCTCTCTATCCCCTGTCTCTTTCTATCCCCTGTCTCTCTCTACCCCTGTCTCTCTCTATCCCCTGTCTCTCTCTACCACTGTCTCTCTATCCCCTGTCTCTCTCTATCCCCTGTCTCTCTCTACCCCTGTCTCTGTCTACCCCTGTCTCTCTCTATCCCCTGTCTCTCTCTATCCCCTGTCTCTCTCTATCCCCTGTCTCTCTCTATCCACTGTCTCTGTCTACCCCTGTCTCTGTCTACCCCTGTCTCTGTCTACCCCTGTCTCTCTCTATCCACTGTCTCTCTCTATCCCCTGTCTCTTTCTATCCCCTGTCTCTCTCTATTCCCTGTCCCTCTCTATCCCCTGTCTCTGTCTATCCCCTGTCTCTCTCTATCCCCTGTCTCTGTCTATCCCCTGTCTCTGTCTACCCCTGTCTCTCTCTATCCACTGTCTCTCTCTATCCCCTGTCTCTTTCTATCCCCTGTCTCTCTCTATTCCCTGTCCCTCTCTATCCCCTGTCTCTCTCTATTCCCTGTCCCTCTCTATCCCCTGTCTCTGTCTATCCCCTGTCTCTGTCTACCCCTGTCTCTCTCTATCCCCTGTCTCTCTCTACCCCCTGTCTCTCTCTACCCCCTGTCTCTCTCTATCCCCTGTCTCTCTCTATTCCCTGTCTCTCTCTATCCCCTGTCTCTCTCTATCCCCTGTCTCTCTCTATTCCCTGTCTCGCTCTATCCCCTGTCTCTCTACCCCTGTCTCTCTCTATCCCCTGTCTCTCTCTATCCCCTGTCTCTCTCTATCCCATGTCTCTCTCTACCCCCTGGCTCTCTCTATCCACTGTCTCTCTCTACCCCCTGTCTCTCTCTATCCCCTGTCTCTCTCTACCCCTGTCTCTCTCTATTCCCTGTTTCTCTCTACCCCTGTCTCTCTCTATCCTCTGTCTCTCTCTACCCCTGTCTCTCTCTATCCACTGTCTCTCTCTACCCCCTGTCTCTCTCTATCCCCTGTCTCTCTCTACCCCTGTCTCTCTCTACCCCCTGTCTCTCTCTACCCCCTGTCTCTCTCTATCCCCTGTCTCTCTCTATCCCCTGTCTCTCTCTATTCCCTGTCCCTCTCTATCCCCTGTCTCTCTCTATTCCCGGTCTCTCTCTATTCCCTGTCTCTCTCTACCCCCTGTCTCTCTCTACCCCCTGTCTCTCTCTATCCCCTGTCTCTCTCTATCCCATGTCTCTTTCTATCCCATGTCTCTCTCTGTCCCCTGTCTCTCTCTATTCCCTGTCTCTCTCTATTCCCTGTCCCTCTCTATCCCCTGTCTCTCTCTATTCCCGGTCTCTCTCTATTCCCTGTCTCTCTCTATTCCCTGTCAATTCAATTCAATTCAATTCAATTCAAGGGGCTTTATTGGCATGGGAAACATGTGTTAACATTGCCAAAGCAAGTGAGGTAGATAATATACAAAAGTGAAATAAACAATAAAAATTAACAGTAAACATTACACATACAGAAGTTTCAAAACAATAAAGACATAATGTCTCTCTCTATCCCATGTCTCTCTCTACCCCTGTCTCTCTCTACCCCCTGTCTCTCTCTACCCCCTGTCTCTCTCTATCCCCTGTCTCTCTCTATCCCCTGTCTCTCTCTATCCCCTGTCTCTCTCTATCCCCCCTCTCGCTCCCTCTATTTTTCTCTTTCTCATGATGATATCCGTCACAGACCCATCCCCCATCATCCTTGTTTTATACCTATCTCTGTTAAGAGAACTAATATGTAATACAATCCAGGTGTGTAACGGAGGATGATAAGGTTGTTGTTAGAGACAGAGAGGTAGAGGAGAATATATGTCAACCTTGGAGCCAGATGTCCTCAACACAGGAGTAGCCATTGAAGCGTGTGCACTGTAAATACATAAATGTCTCTCATGCACATAAAGCATATGCCTTTCTCTAGCCATGGAGGATTAGGAAGAGCTGAGCTTTTATGAAACCTATGATAGGAATAATCCAAAGCTTCGTTGTGATTTCATTCCACCTTTTCCCTCAAAGTCTCTGTCTAGATTCAGTCCACCCTTCCATCCTCCCTCTCTCCCTCCCCCCTCTCTTCCCGTGCCCTCCCCTCTCTCCGGGCCGGCTGTGAGGGTGTGCTGGTGTTGGCGGACGGCAGTTCCTCATTGTGGTGTGCTGTGTGCTGTGTGCGCGGTGATAAGACACAGGGAGAGGAGCCAGCGTGCCGACATATCCCTGCCACTGCGGTTATCAGCCGCCGCAGCTGTGCCTGAGCCCTGCGACATCTGCTCCCTCACAGGAAGCCTGCGCCGCGTCTCATAACGCCTCACACACACACACACACACACACACACACACACACACACACACACACACACACACACACACACACACACACACACACACACACACACACACACACACACACACACACACACACACACAGACACACACACACACACACATAGAAAATATCACAAGGCCATTATCATTATGATGCCTGAACGGTACCCCCCCCCCCCAATAGGTAAACTACCTGATCAGACAAAGAGTGTTGTTTATAGGGACATTGGTTCCTCCCTGGAACATGAGGCAAGCCTGACGGATGGGGCCAGCGTTTACCTCAGTTCTGCTGGGTTTTTATCAGAGAATTACAGGGGACGCTTATGACTAAGCCTAATTATAGAGTGCTTATCACTGAAATGTCCACAAAGCTCATTACTGCCATGAAATGGGAGCTGCCGCAGGTAATTCACTATGTTGGGTATTAGTCCTCCTCTAAGACGGCACCCCTTTTAAATATTTAGAGTCTATAAAGTACAGCTTTAATGTCTGATGCTTTAATGTCTGATGCTTTTAATGCGTTTCTCTGCTACTGGCCTCACTGATTTGTGAAGTTTTTACCTAAAGGTACTACTCCAGTTTTTACATTACTTTAAGAATCAGTTACCAAATTTCATTTACATTGTTGACAGTGTGTGCTTGAAAACAGTCCTCTCAGTGTTGAAAGAGGGGATTTGAGAAAAGAAGAAAGTATGAGATTAAGATAACAAGGACTCTCCCATTTCCTTAGTGTTACACCATATTTCTCCCTTAGCCAGTGATGCTGTTGAGTGTGCTGGTCAGACGGCTAGAAGCTAACAGACAGGAGAGGGATGGGGAAGTGAGGGGAGGGGACCCCACTAACAGCCCTGATGGGGTCAGTAGTGTTTCTCGGGGTGCTGACCTGGGCTTGACAATGAATGAGCCTCGCTCAGCATCTCCAACCCTCCACCCAACCCCCCGTCCCCCCGTCCCCCACAGCCCCTCAGAAACACAATAAAGGGAAGTGTGCTCCTCCAACTACCAGGGGAAGCCCAGAGGGAAGTCCCCATCCTCAGGTCCTCACCAGCCTGAACCCCTTTCCCTCCCTGTCCGCTTGGACACGTGACACTGACTTCTTATTGTCTTTACAATGTAGGTTTTGACAGCAAACTATGCTTTCAGTAATGAAAACAAGTTGGAGTCTGTTTTGACCTTGAAAATCGAGTGACAATTCTTTTATACGTTTCACCATAGTTACAGGAGCTACAGTAGGAAGCTAATTTCCATGTCTTGTCTGGAGCATGTGGCGCTAACTCAACACAACCTGATTACACATCAATCACTCCAACTTAATGAGGAGAAATGACAGCAGGAGTTTCTCCACAATCACTCGTCACTGTAGCGCGCTGCCAGCAGAGGCACAGCCTGTAGTACCTCTCATAACACAGAAAAGGATCACCACCTACCTTGGTTGGCTGTGCGGTGGCTCCTGGTTGCCAGGTTGGGGTTGCCAGATTCCAGCTGGTGAGGGTTCCGTCTGCACAGCGTCCCCGTGTGACTGGTCAGCATCACCGTGGGAACCCTGGGAGGAGCGGTCAAATTGGCTGAGGTTGAGGCTCTCCGTAGGTCAGACCTCCTCTGCCGCTCCAGGTGGACCTCGGCGGCCATACTCTGCATCCCCCCTCCCCACAGTAGTAATCCACAACGTTGTCCTGTCCTCTGTGTGTTTTTAGAACTCTCGACTGGTCAGGGGACACACTAAACCACACAAGTTGATGAGTCTATCTTTCTTTCTCTGTGTGTAGACCGGAGGGTTGATGTCCTTTCTCCTGTGTACTTGGGGTGCTTACCGACTGACTGACTGACTGACTAACCCACTGACTGACTGACTCATCCAGGCCTGGGGAGATCACAGAGTGAGTCCTCTTGCTCTCATGATTAGAACATCAGCCCAGCACAGCCAGATCACATGGCTGCCAGACAGAGAAATGTCTTTTTTTACTCAACTTTTTCTTCCTCCCACTCTAACAAGACTTTCTTTAAAGTTCCCCTTCCTTTTTACTTTTTACAGTCTTCAAATGAGTCTTCCTTTACCTCATACTTTCTTCACGTCCACGACACATCACCTCAGATGGATCGCGGCGCCACCAGACTTGTGTAATTATCTGTGTCCGATGCTCTTTCTCTCCACCCAGTAGTCTGTCTCTCTCCTTCTCTTTCTCCGACTCACTCAACAGGAGTGTGTGAGGTAACAGTGTGTGTGTGTGTGAGTGGCAGGGGGAGGTCAGCTAGCCTCGTGGCTCCTCGTTTCCTCGTTGTTCCGGCTGAGGGGCAGTGCACTGGCCTGAACCCTCCTCTAGTCCACACAGTGAAAGCAGAGCAGTGGCGCCCGTATGAGCCGGGACTGTGTGCAACTGTAACAGTGTGGGTGTGTGTCTGTGTGTCCTGACCCCGCCGTGTGAAAGGGGTGGTTCCCCAGGGGAAGGTAAACAGTGCTGCTGGGTTGTGATAGCGGTAGACACCAGGCCTCGGCCTCCGTTGGGGCTTCCTCTGGCAGGAACCAGCTGTGTCTGTGGCCGGGCCGGGCAGCGCTGTCTTCCCTTTCCCTCCGGACACAGACAGGGCTCCTCCTGTTCCTAACACTTCCTCCCTACACCCTTCACTCCACCTCTCCTTCCCTCCGCTCAGTCAGCCCTACCCCCAACTTTGTACCCTATGGATAGCTCTACCCCCCTGACTCTGGCCTTAGGGGTGTTGTTTCACCCCCTGGTTAGATACTGAGGGTCCTGTCCTCCCTCACTGTGGTTCTGTCAGTCCAGACGCCAAGTGTCCCCCTGCCCTGGCCTCTCTGCTCTGGTGTCCCAGTGGTGTGTGTGTGTGTGTGTGTGTGTGTGTGTGTGTGTGTGTGTGTGTGTGTGTGTGTGTGTGTGCGTGTGCGTGCGTGCGTGCGTGCGTGCGTGCGTGCGTGCGTGCGTGCGTGCGTGCGTGCGTGCGTGTGTGTGTGTGTGTGTGCGCACTCCAGCAGGGCCGGGTGAGGTAAAATCAGTAAAAGGGGTTCCTCTGTGAAACGACAGAGAGGGTACAGCTGGGACCCCTCTGACCCGCAGAGCAGATCACACGGGGTGTTGTAGCTGGGACAGAAGTGAGAGGGGATGTGAGCACACAGATGTGCCGTCCATCTGTCTGTCAGAGTGAAACCAGCACACAGATGGTGGACAGCAGAGTGGATATGAGAGTAACGGGTGTGTGGGGTGAAGGGCGGTGTTCAATCATGTGACACATTTGGGACTTTGGAAACTATGAAACTATAGATTGACAGTCAGTTGGTTTCATTTCCTTTTTGTATTCTAGGTGCTCTCTATGTTAGAGAGCCTTCCCTGACTCAACTGTGCACTAAGATTTAAGATTATTTTGGGTAAAAATACAGCATCTAAAATCATTTGTTAGAATATTCAAGCTTCTCCCAATGACATCATCCAATCTGATGGAATCTGCTTCCATGTAATATTCAGTAGAATGAATACATTTTAAGCATGAATTTTCATGCTTATATGTACTGTATGTATGTGTGTCCAGCATTTCTCGCTCCTAAACCTCTCATCATACTGACCCTCTCCATGGCTACATGTAAGTGCAGCGAGTTAACATGTGATGATCAAAGAAAATCGCTGAGTAATAGTATGTTCTCAAATCAAACCCTGGGATTGCCCACTGAGAAGGAGAAGATGGCCCCAATTGGATTAGTGTGTATGTGCATGCTCCTGTGTGTTAGGCTGAGGAGGCCCCTGCCTGCCTCCCCTACTCTCAGATGTTGGCAGGTATAAAATATTTTTTTTGGGGGGAGAGAGATAATGATTCCCACATAATCACTTTGGCGCAGTTCTGGCCCTGGCAGGTGCTATCGTGCCCGAGCGGTGCTTTCTCTCCACAGATAAGGTCATGGGACCGGGGAGGGGACCGGAGCGAGGAGATGGTGGAGCGCTGCGTGGAGCGTTGGGCGAGCGGCTAGTCTGGCCTTATCTTCCGCAGCGGCTGTTGCTCGCAGCTCACAGATGTAGCAGGCTAGACTAGCCGTGTCAGAGAGATCCTTCTATCAGCGACACGCAGGCCTCTCTCCCCAAATTAAAACACAGGAGGACGGACAAGCCCTAATTATCACTTTACCCATGAATCATCAGAAGGGAAAAGTAAGACTTTTGATAACAAATCTGGTGGAAAGTCATCAAATATACCAGCCTTATTTCAGATGAAAGATTCTCTCTTTCTATTTTTGTTTACATTTCCCTTCTTATTTTCTGAAACCGGAGTTGTGGTCTCATCTCTGGTAATGTGTGCTCATCCTCAAAAATGTGGCCTGTCGCTTTAAAAACAGGCCGAGAGGGGCCCTCCTGAGTGGCGCAGCAGTCTAAGGCACTGCATCGCAGTGCTTGACGCGCCACTACAGAGCAGGGTTCGATCCCGGGCTGTGTTGCAGCCGGCTGCGACCGGGAGACCCATGAGGCGGCGCACAATTGGCCCAGCGTCATCCGGGTTAGGGCAGGGTTTGGCCGGCTGGGATGTCCTTGTCCCATCACGCTCTAGCGACTCCTTGTGGTGGGCCGGGCACATGCACGCTGACCTTGGCCACCAGCTGTACTGTGTTTATTCTGACACACTGGCTTCTGGGTTAAGCAAGCAGTGTGTCAAGAAGCAGTGCTGCTTGGCAGGGTTGTGTTTCGGAGGACGCATGGCTCTCGACATTCGCCTCTCCCGAGTCCATAAGGGAGTTGCAGCAATGGGACAAGATTGTAACTACCAATTGGGGAGAAAAAGGGGTAAAATATCATATAGACAGGCCGAGAGGAACTTTTCACCTTTTGCATCAGGAGAAAGTCTAACAAGCCTCATGACTGCAGGGAGATAGAGATAAAGAGGGAAGCAGCCATATGGTGGAAAGTCCTCCTGCCAGACACCTGGTCACTTCAGAGTGGATGAACCGCTCACCAAGTCCTTACTTGGGTTTTTCCTGCCGCAGGTACGCACTGTACGGAACACTGTGGCTGGCAGGGGTCTCTGGGAACACTGACTCTGTTTCTGTACTACGTCACGCTGTTTGTTTTTAGGTGTTCATATCCGTGACACTGTTGGTGAAAGGTTAGGGATTCCCCAGATTTTTTCCAGGTCCGTACAATGTAAACACACAGCAAAAGCTTTTTCTCTACTTTATGTTCTCTGTAGGTTTGACAGATGGTGCATATTAGTTCTTGTCAGTTAATTGTCAGCTTGGAGGTTTGATTCCACTATGATGGCCTTTCTTTCTGTCTTGTACAGTATGGGAGGATATTGTGAGAGTGTTTGTCAGGGACACAGAGAGCTATAGAAGAGGATTTCCCTGAGCTTATAGCCTTGGCAGTGTATATACAGTAGTCTATGGACATCTCCTAAATAGCCCCTCGAAATATGGCAGCTGAGGCTCCTCCATCCTCTCTGTGGTGTGTTTATGTGCACCTGCTTGGCACAGACAGCCCCAGAAACCTCCGGATCTTAACCGAACTCTATAAGTTAAACCGTCCCCATCTGTCACAGCGCAGCCCCACACAGATGCATGCTGAGTTTTCTTTTTTTACAGCAGACTTGGCGCACGTTCAAGAACTGTCAAAGAGCACCTGCTAAATTAAGCGCGTTCTCATACACACACCACACAAGCACATGCAGCCACTGATGTATATTTGCAGAGAATGTTATAGTGACCATGTTATTATATGCAAACATACCGTAAATGTTAACATGTTATAGATAACAGATGTTTATCCCATATACTATTTTCTGAGTGACAATGTTCATAAAAAAGCAGCACTTCAAGACATAGCAATTAGACTGTGATATTGGCATTTACTTGTTCTAGCCTACACTCTTAGAAAAAGGGTTCCAAAGGGGTTCTTCTGTTGTACCCATAGGAGAACCCTTTTAGGTTCCAGGTAGATCCCTTTTTGGTTCCAGGTAGAACCATTTTGGGTTACATGTAGAACCCTCTGTGGACAGGGTTATTCATGGAACCCAAAACGGTTCTACCTGGAACCAACGAGGGTTCTTCAAAGGGTTCTCCTATGGGGACAGCCAAAGAACCGTTTTAGGTTCTAGATGGCACCTTTTCTATTTCTATTTCAATGTTCAGTGTTCTTATTTAGCTCATTATGTCTGTTTACCATAAACCAAGTGCCCCAGTTGGCAAACAACTTCATAGTGTTGCTTTTATAGACAACCTGACATCTAACAAGCAGTGGGAGCAAAACCACAACTACCACAGGTGTAGTTTCCTATAGTTACTTCCCCTCTTTTCTCCTCCTTTCTCCCTCTCCCTCTTTCCCTGTCTCTCTCTCCATCACTCTTGAGCGCTCCCTCCCTCCCTCCCTCCCTCCCTCCCTCCCTCCCTCCCTCCCTCCCTCCCTCCCTCCCTCCCTCCCTCCCTCCCTCCCTCCCTCCCTCCCTCCCTCCCTCCCTCTCATGGCTCATGGCATGCACAGCCGCTGAGCTGCTCTAAATAGGTGCCACCCTGAATAGGAGACAGATGGAAACGAAGGTCCCCTGCTGAGCGGTTCCCCTGCAGCTGTGCTGTGTTCCCAATGCCAGGGAGTGATGACAGCCCACCAAGGGGCACAGAGACACACGGAGACACACGTTCTGAGTGCCATCACGCTCACTCACAATGCCAGGACCGACTGGCAGGGAGGGAGGAGGAGGTAGGTTAACCCCTTGTGAATGTTGACCTGTTTAAAGGTAGCCAATATGAGTAAGACCTTTAAACAGGTCAACATTCACAGATGGGATTACCAGGACGTGTACTCCGAGCATGCGCTGATCAACTGGCAAGTGTCTTCACTGACATTTTCAACCTGTCCCTGACCAAGTCTGTAATACCAACATGTTTCAAGCAGACTACCATAGTCCCTGTGCCCAAGAACACCAAGGTAACCTGCCTAAATGACTACCGACCCGTAGCACTAACGTCTGTAGCCATGAAGTGCTTTGAAATGCTGGTCATGGCTCACATCAACACCATTATCCCAGAAACCCTAGACCCACTCCAATTTGCATACCGCCCCAACAGATCCACAGATGACACAATCTCTATTGCACTCCACACTGCCCTTTTCCATTTGGACAAAAGGAAAACCTACGTGATAATGCTATTCATTGACTACAGCTCAGCATTCTACACCGAGGTGCCCTCAAAGCTAATCACTAAGCTATGGACCCTGGGACTAAACACCTCCCTCTGCAACTGGGTCCTGGACTTCCAGACAGGCCATCCCCAGGTGGTAAGGGTAGGTAACAACACATCTGCCACACTGATCCTCAACACGGGGGCCCCTCAGGGGTGCGTGCTTAGTCCCCTCCTATACTTCCTGTTCACTCATGACTGTATGGCCAAGCACGACTCCAACACCATCATTAAGTTTGCCGACGACACATCAGTGGTAGGCCTGATCACAATGAAACAGCCTATAGGGAAGTGGTCAGAGACCTGGCAGTGTGGTGCCAGGATAACAACTTTACCCTCAACGTGATCAAGGAGATGATCGTGGACTACAGGAAAAGGAGGGCCGAGCAAGCCCCCATTCTCATCGACGGGGCTGCAGTGGAGCAGGTTGAGAGCTTCAAGTTCCTTGGTGTCCACATCACCAACACACTATCGTGGTCCAAACACACCAAGACAGTCGTGACGAGGGCACGACAATGCCTGTTCCCCCTCAGGAGACTGAAAAGATTTGTCATGGGTCCTCAGATCCTCAAAAAGTTCTACAGCTGCACCATCAAGAGTATCCTGACTGGTTGCATCACCGCCAGGTATGGAAACTGCTTGGCCTCCGACTGCAAGACACTACAGAGGGTAGTGTGTACAGCCCAATACATCACTGGGGCCAAGCTTGCCATCCAGGACCTCTATACCAGGCGGTGTCAGGAAGGCCCTAAAAATCCAGCCACTCTAGTCATAGACTGTTCCCTCTGCTACCGCACGGCAAGCGGTACCGGAGCGCCAACAGCTTCTACCCCCAAGCCATAAGACTCATGAACAGCTAATGAAATGGCTACCCGGACTATTTGCATTGACCCCCGCACCACCCCCATTTTTACGCTGCTGCTACTCTCTGTTTATTATCTATGCATAGTCACTATACCTCTACCTACGTACATGTACATATTACCTCAATTACCTCGACTAACCGGTGCCCCCGTACATTGACTGTACGGGTACCCCCTGTATATAGCCTCGCTACTGTTATTTACTGCTGCTCTTTAATTATTTGTCATTTTTCTATTTTCTTTTTCTATTTTATAATTTCTTTATTTTTTACTTCAGTTTATTTTAGTAAATCATTTCTTAACACTTATTTTTCTTATAACTGCATTGTTGGTTAAGGGCTTGTAAGTAAGCATTTCACTGTAAGTGTACACCTGTTGTATTCGGGGCATGGTACAAATAACATTTGACTTGATTTGATCCCCTAACGACGCCCTACAGGGACACAGAGCCTTGGGTCGGGCGAGACAACATTTTGACTACGGCACCCATCACAATGTATAGCACCCTACCTGTGAAACAAATGAAACACTTTGTGTAAATGCCACATGAATATGAAACATGGATACATATGTTTACACACCCATTGTCACATTCATTTATTTGGACTTGGTTGTCATGACATGACCCGACGCTTGAAAGACTTACTTTTTATCATTTTTTCTTACGTGGCTGTCATTAAAAGAGAGAATCTGTCTGTCTGCAGGATATAAACCCACGCTAGTCCTCAGATGTGCTTTTCACAGAGACCAGACCACTTAGACAGGAGAGCAGGACCCAGCTCGGTGCAGACGGCAGACAATGAGACCGAGAGAAAAGAGACACCCCCAGTCAGAATGTAACTGCAGCCAATTAGGCCGCTAGCCTCTATGACATATTGTGTACTGGCTCCATGAATATTTCATCAGAGGAGACTCTCCATAAAGGTCATTGTAGAATTTCCAAACAGAGAGACACCTGTTTTTACAGGGCTGAATGAATTATCCCCTTTCCCTCTTTTTCATTGCCCATGTATTAACACTTTCACATTCAGGTTACTGGTATGAATGTATGAATGTATGTTGGTATCTTTCAGGGATTTTATATAATCTATCAGACATCTAGTGGCCCTTTTGGGTACTTCAGATTATCACAGGTGTCTGTAATCATCTCTGGATCACTGTGTGGCCTTATCACTAGGGTGACCACATGGCCCTTTGTCCCACAACAAAACAATCATGTCCCTCATTTTCTAAAATAAATTCTAACACAAGTCATTTACTAAAAAGGTTGAAATTCTTGCAACTAATAGAATGTTATATATATGGGGGATACAATCTTCCCAGCTCTGCAGATTCTGCTGTGAGGAGGCAGAGTCATTAGATCATTTATTTTGGTATTGTCCATATGTAGCTTGTTTTTGGTCACAGGTCCAGGAATGGCTGAAGAATTGCAACATTTGCCTAGAACTAACGCTACAGATAGCAATACTGGGGGATTTGAAAAGCCATAGTCAATCAATCAATAATATAATAATTATTTTAGCAAAAATGTTTATTTTTAATTTACAATCTGTAGAAGCTATGAGAATAGGAAGGTTCAAATCTTTTGTGAAGCATCACAGCACAGTTGAAAAATATATGGCAAATAAAAATCCGAAATGGATGATGTTGGAAGATAGATGGGAAGGGTTGAGTGGAGCTGAAGGGTGGGACTAATAACAAGATAAACAATGTAGGGCATACGGGATCTGTGAAATGTGTATAGGTGCGGAGCTTTTGTGAAATAGCACAGTTACAAGAGGAAATCAAACTGGATGGACATCAGAAATAGAGGAAGGACTAAGAACAAACAAGAGAGAACTATTGTAAAGTAGACTGTGTCTGTAAAATGTGTATAAGATGTATAAATTGAAGGTAAAAGCAAAAGTGTTTATTAGTTTACTCCAATTGGGGGATCGGTGGTAGGGTTTGCGGGGAATAATAATAAAGGTATATTCTTTAAAAAAGTATGTCTATATAGGTATGTGTATGTATATATGTGTATATGTATGCATACGTGAATGGATATATATATTTACCAAAAAAATATGGGGGATTGGAAATGATGCAGACATTGGAAGCAACATTCTTTCCGCAATATTAAGCTGATCCACCCCTAAAAAAAAAGAAGAATAAAAAAAAAAGGTTGATTTGTTCCGAATTTCACAGGCATTCCAACCTGTCAATTTTGCAGCAGAGAGGAAGAGGTGAAGCGAGAGGTTTCACTCGCAAAAATCTGTCCAAAATAAACCCAATGCGGGACCTAAGCTTTTTGCCTGACTCCCATTGTTAGGGCGGAGACATAAGCATCTCGTCATTATATACAGATCTCTGTTTGCAGTCACGGTGCGCTTTTGACAAGATGTGTATCATAAAGATATGGTACTGGTGATGTTAAACACTTCTCCAATCGTTGTTGAGATCTGATATTCTGCGCAGAGCAAGGCTAATGTCATATTGTCAACCAATCACATTTGTCAAATCCTTTCAGTCTAAAGTAAACTGAACAAAAATATAATCACTACATGTAAAGTGTTGGTCCCATGTTTAATGAGCTGAAATAAAAGATCCACAAAATGTTCCATATGCACAAAAATATTATTTCTCTCAAATGTTGTGCACAAATTTGTTTGCATCCCTGTTAGTGAGCATTTCTTCTTTGCCAAGATAATCAATTCAACTGGCAGGTGTTGCATAGCAAGAAGATAATTAAAAATCATGATCATTACACAGGTGCACCTTGTGCTGGGGACAATAAAAGGCCACTCTAAAATGTGCAGTTTTGTCATACAACTCAAAGCCACAGATGTTGCAAGTTTAGAGGGAATGTGCAATTGGCTGGCTGACTGCTGGAATGTCTACTAGAGCTGTTGCCAGATAATTTAGTGTTCATTTCTCTACCATAAACCGCCTCCAACGTTGTTTTAGAGAATTTGGCAGTACGTCCAACCGACACCACAACCGCAGACCATGTGTAACCGTGCCAGCCCAGGACCTCCACATCCGGCTTCTTCACATGTGGGATCGTCTGAGACCAGCCACCCAGACAGCTGACAAAACTGTGGGTTTGCACAACCAAAAAATTACTGCACAAACTGTCAGAAACCATCTCAGGGAAGCTCATCTGCGTGTTCATCATCCTCACAAGAGTCTTGACGTGACTGCAGTTCGGCGTCGTAACTGACTTCAGTTCAGTGGGCAAATGCTCACCTTCAATGGCCACTGGTACACTGGAGAAATGTGCTCTTCACGGATGAATCGCGGTTTCCACTGTACCGGGCAGAAGGCAGACAGCTTGTATGGCATAGTGTAGGCGAGCAGTTTTCTGATGTCAAAGTTGTGAATGGAGTGCCCCATGGTGGCGGTGGGGTTGTGGTATGGGCAGGCATAAGCTACGGACAACGAACACAATTGCATTTTATCAATGACAATTTGAATGCACAGAGATACTGTGAGGAGATCGTGAGGCCCATTGTCATGCCATTCATCCGACGCCATCGCCTCATGTTTCAGCATGATAATACACGTTGCAAGGATCTGTACACAATTCCTGGAAGCTGATGGGATGCTCTGGATCGACTTGTACGACAGCGTGTTCCAGTTTCCACCAATATCCAGCAACTGTACACAGCCATTGAAGAGGAGTGGGAAAACATTCCACAGGCCACAATGAACAGCCTGATCAACTCAATGCGAAGGAGATGTGTCGCACTGCATGAGGAAAATGGTGGTCACACCAGATACTGACTGGTTTTCTGAAATCCATAGATTAGGGCCTAATGAATTGATTTAAATTGACAGATTTCCTTAAATGAACTGTAACTCAGTAAAACCTTTGAAATTGTTGCATGTTGTGTTTATATTTTTGTTCAGTGTATATAAGTTGATCAAACTGAAAAGATGTAAGGTGATTTTGTCAAACTTGTAAGGCCCTCCATGCTCATTAGTTGCTCACTTAACATATTTCCTGCTACTTCACTCAATCCGGTTTCCAAATTCTCCTTTCTTAATTGTTTTACATTCCTTGAGACCGATCAGAAAAGTTACCTTGGCCAAGTTTTCACAGATTTTCAGAAAACAGACACACATTTGATCTGTTTTCTGCATGACCAAATGTTGTCAAGGCAATTGCGTAGCCTATAGGTAACCTTCAATTAGCAGGTACGGTGCAGCGGGAGGGGGCTTTTTATTCAAGTAGGCTACACTGTCCCGCAAATGTCCCGCAAAATCATCCCTTTGTCCCGCATTTGGGTATTTTAAATGTAAAATATATGAAATAATTAAAGAAGATGATTTTAAAATAAAAAATAGAATGACAAAGCTGTTAAACATTATCCTAAATACAAGTAATCAACTTAGTGAATACCATTGGTGTTTACTATGAGAGTTTCTGCATACTTCGGAAAGTATTCAGACCCCTTGACTTTTCCACATTTTGTTACGTTACAGCCTTACTCTAAAGGAAATCCTTAGCAATCTACAAACAATACCCCAGAGCGAAGAAGCAAAAATAGTTTTTTTGCTATGAGACTCGAAATTGAGCTCAGGTGCATCCTGTTTCCATGATTTGGAAAGGCACACACCTGTCTATTTAAGGTCCCACAGTTGACAGTGCATGTCAGAGCAAAAAACTATCCTTGAGGACAAACGAATTGTCCGCAGAGCTCAGAGACCGGATTGTGTCGAGGCACAGATCTGGGGAAGGGTACCAAAAAATGTCTGCAGCATTGAAGGTCCCCAAGCATACAGTGGCCTCCATCATTCTTAAATGGAAGACGTTTGGAACCACCAAGACTCTTCCTTGAGCTGGCTGTCCGGCCAAACTGAGCAATCGGTGGAGAAGGGCCTTGGTCAGGGAGGTGACCAAGAACCCGATGGTCACTCTGACAGAGCTCTAGAGTTCCTCTGTGGAGACGGGAGAACCTTCCACCATGCTCGATAGCACTCCACCAATCAGGCCTTTATGGTAGAGTGACCAGACGGAAGCTACTCCTCAGTAAAAGGCACATGACAGCCCGCTTAGAGTTTGCCATAAGTAACCGAAAGACTCTCAGACCATGAGAAACAAGATTCTCTGGTCTGATGAAACCAAGATGAAACTATTTGGCCTGAATGCCAAGCGTCACATCTGGAGGAAACCTGGTACCATCCCTACGGTGAAGCATGGTTGTGGCAGCATCATGCTGTGGGTACGTTTTTCAGCGGCAGGGGCTGGAAGACTAGTCAGGATTGAGGCAAAGATGAACGGAGCAAAGTAGAGAGAGATCCGGGCGCTCAGGACCTCAGACTGGGGCGAAGGTTCATCTTCCAACAGGACAACGACCCTAAGAATACAGCCAAGACAAAGCAGGAGTGGCTGCGTGGACAAGTCTCTTAATGTCCTTGAGTGGCACAGCCAGAGCCTGGACTTGAACCCGATCGAACATCTCTGGAGAGACCTGAAAATAGCTGTGCAGCAATGCTCCCCATCCAATCTGATAGAGCTTGAGAGGATCTGCAGAGAAGAATGGGAGAAACTCAAATACAGGTACCAAAGAAGACTCGAGACTGTAATTGCTGCCAAAGGTGCTTCAACAAAGTACTGATTAAAGGGTCTGAATACTTATTTGTTTTTGCTTTGTCATTATGGGGTATTGTTTGTAGATTGATGAGGGGAAAAAACTATTTAATACATTTTAGAATGAGGCTGTAACGTAACAAAATGTGGAAAAAGTCAAGGTGTCTGAATACTTTCCAAGTGCACTGTTTATCACAGTTTCTAAACCTAGAGGCATAACATCGCGAGACATCCGGGAACTTTGCGATACAGACTGGGCCAGGGTTTGGGCTTTGAGAAGTCATTGAGAGAAGTCATTGAAATTCTTCCTTAGTTCTTCATTTTTGCGAAATCTAAAGGCACAACCAAGATTTGAGCTAATGAACATGTTATTACTCCAACCTTGTTAAAGTTT
The DNA here is from genome assembly GCF_045679555.1 of Salvelinus alpinus. Taxonomy (NCBI): domain Eukaryota; kingdom Metazoa; phylum Chordata; class Actinopteri; order Salmoniformes; family Salmonidae; genus Salvelinus; species Salvelinus alpinus. Next base: position 14,249,337 of record NC_092118.1, read on the forward strand.
GACACGTTTTCATTTTTGTCAAAAAACTACTTCATATCGAAGGAGTGCCTTTGATTTGATGGCCTGCACATGTGCAGTTTGGCGCGAGACGACCATTAGACCCAATGACGTGATTCTATGCATGAGCTTAGCTAGCCAACGTCGCCATAACATCGCCTACAAGTGTGATTTGGGATTTCAATTGGAGAAGCAGTTTTACACCATGCCCAAACTGGACACACACATGTATCCGCGTGCGCAATCGTGCGCAAGTTGATTTTGTCACATCAAACGCGATCACGACATGCAGGTTGAAATATCAAAACAAACTCTGAACCGATTATATTAATTTGGGGACAAGTTGAAAAGCATTAAACATTTATGCCAATTTAGCTAGCTAGCTTGCTGTTGCTACCTAATTTGTCCTGGGATATAAACACTGAGTTGTTATTTTACCTGAAATGCACAAGGTCCTCTACTCCGACAATTAATCCACACATAAAACGGTCAACCGAATCGTTTCTAGTCATCTCTCCTCCTTCCAGGCTTTTTTTTCTTTGGACTTTATATGGCGATTGGCATCTAACTTTCATCTAACTTCTAACTTCTAACTTTCATAATAAGGTGTATTACCACAACCGACCGACCTTCAATCACCCACGTAGGTATAACCAATGAGGAGATGGCACGTGGGTATATGCTTCTATAAACCAATGAGGAGATGGGAGAGGCAGGACTTGCACTGCGTTCAGCGTCACAAATAGCACTGACTTCTATTTTAGAGCTTGGCAACGCAGACGCTGGTTGGCGCGCGCGAGCAGTGTGGGTGCAATGATTGAATAACATGTGTAAACTTATTTTGCAACGCTCGTGCACACGACGAGAGTGGTGTGGTCAGCATGTTAAACCCGATGATGTGATTCTACGCATGAGCTTAGCTAGCCAACGTCGCCATAACATTGCCTACAAGTGTGATCGGGGGATTTCTAATGGAGAAGCATTTTTAGCCTTCATACTGTACTGTCTTTGATAATATCCTTAATATTTATTTTACTACGTCTATGTATTTGTTGTCAATGTTTTGGTGTCAAACTGGTGGTAATTATGAAGAAAAGTCAATAGTTGGAAGATTTGCAGAGTTATTAGAAAATGATACTTAGATGCTTTTTAAAATAAATTAGGGTATTTTCTATCGAACCATATGGTCTAACTATTAGAAACTCATGGACAATATGGACACAGATGTAAAACATTTATACTATAGATTAATACATTTTTTGAAAGTTATTCAAGTCTAAATGACCAAAGTTACAATAGATTGCCATAGATTGAATTACCAAAATTACTGAATGTTCTGGTAACTTTGGTAATTTACCGCTAGCATTGCAACCCTACCTTTTGATTAAAGTAATTTACAAATTACTTTTACCCACTAGGAACTCAGCTGCACCCACAGTAGGAGTTTTCTTAAGGCTGCTATTACTAGTCTATTGAAATATGCTATGTTACTATGTGTTTTCTATTTAACATTATTACTACACATGAAAGCCAGTGTTTTAGATTTGTATTGGGACCTCTCTGTGGATATTATTTATAAGCATTACATTTAAATCAGAGGCAATAATACTACATTGGACTATAGTAGCAGGAGTGGTGGTGCGTGTATTTCCTTTGTAGTACCCTCCTTCTCATTAAAAACAGTATTTTAGACATAGAGGTGAGGCTAGGGAGTCCTTTTATTTGATCTGCTTTGCATAATCCAATTCAATCCATCCTGTGTGACGAAAAAAATCTATTAACTGTCCTTAATTGGCCTGACATTGCGCACATAACTGTAACACTAATCAATACTGAAATAAGAAATGAAGCCAAAGACCATCTCATTGTATTGATTTTTGGAGAGGAGGTCTAAATATTGCAGCGTAGGAATATGAGCCGGAGGTCCATAATGTGCACTGCACACTGTCTTCTTCTGTGAGAGCCTTGAAGTGGAGCCTACAAGGGCAATTAGAAGGAAGGGGATCCTATCTGTAAACAACAACACTATGAGGAAGGGAGAGATGAGACCTTGATCTCATTAATAACACTATGATAAAGGAGGGGTAAAGTGCTTTGGTTGAAAGGTTTAACAGAGATGAAGCACATTCATTATAGTAAATGGCTTTGTTTCTTATTAAAGTAGTTGCACCGAGGTATGATGGTGAACTATGGGGTCAAGAGACTCCCTTTGCCCAAGTAGTAGCTATATGACAGAAGATTGCATTTCACCATAACCTCCCTCAGCCTTCCCCTTCACCTCCATCCTCTCATTCTTTCTCTTTCTCTTTTCTCTTCCACTTTTCTCTGTGCCTGTCTGTGCCTGCATGATGTGTGTACTGTCAAGGAAAGAGAGAGAGAGAGAGAGAGAGGGAGAGAGAGAGAGAGAGAGAGAGAGAGAGAGAGAGAGAGAGAGAGAGAGAGAGAGAGAGAGAGAGAGAGGTCTGTGGGCCGTCTGCTGCAGCCCCATGGCCAGCCAAGCCGCCAAGCAGGAAGTAGAGCTGGGGCTGCTCTCCTCTCCCAGGTCCTGCCTTGTAGAAATGGCCACCTGTTCAAGGGGCTCTCCCTCCTCTCTCTCTCTCCCCCTGGCCAGGACCTGCTGTGCCAGGGACCCCCCTATGTGTCCGCCCAGCAGAGGACACAAGCTGGGACAACATGCCCCCTATGCCTGGCAGACGGACAGAGACAGAGACAGACAGGCAGAGACAGACAGGCAGAGACAGGCAGGCAAGCAGGCAGGCAAATCAAGGCACACTATGTACCCAGTGATGAGGTTGTCTCTTGTAGACAAAGGTTAAATCCTAATGGGCTTTAGTATAAGCGGTGAAGTTGACCTCCTCTGCCTGCCTAGTCTGTGCATAGGTTTCATAAACATTTTGAGATCATGATACTTAGTGTGACAGACAGTATTGAGGAACGGGGGGTAGGGGGAGATAAACAGCAGACAGTAGGGTTAATATACAATACCTATGTAATCTTCCTGAGGCTCATCTCACATATATGCTTCTGTGTTTCTCTTTTCCTCTCCAGGGGAACACTCTGGCACTGTTCCCCGGGCAAGCCTATCAGATGGCCGTGTCTTGGCAGGTGATACTGCACGTGTGAGAGCACACTCTGCACGGCAACAATGCCACTTCAGCAGATAATGGTGTCTCCTGTCCTGAAGGAGGTTCACACCGTCTGTCTGGTGCCACCTGCAGAGATGACGGATGGGTGTGAAGAGCAAAACATCTGGACTGAGGATGTGCGGTATGTGACCTACTGTAGAAGTGTTGGGGTCAATTCCATTTAAACTCAGTTTACCTCCTGAATTGAAATGGAATTGACTCCAACCCTGCAGCTTACTGCAGCATGGAATGATATTGGACCGTTGTGCTGTGAGACCCTACGGGTCCGGGTTTGGGGTCAGAGTATCTCCTGGATGTCAGTCCAGTCCAACAGGGTCCCCATGGCTCCTTCCTCCAGTCCCAGTTCCTCTTCTGTCAGACAGCAGTCCAGTGGCAGCTTTGCCCGTCCGGAGCCCGTGCACGGCTAGGCGCCCCCACTTGTGTCTTTCTGGTTATCAGACCCCTCACAGGCACTCTGATCTGGGTTGCTAAGCGCTGCCCATGTGTTTGTTTGCCTTAT
>NC_092118.1:14255478-14292978 GCF_045679555.1 Salvelinus alpinus
AGATTACTGCACACTCTCCGCACCTCCACAGATGGGAGGAACGGCCTGCCAGCTGGCAGAGGGACACCCACAATCCTCCACTGGCTCCTGGCCAGGAGGCCTGCCAGCCCTGATGCCCATTCACACTCCTCTTCCCCTCTCTCTCTCCCACCCATGCTCTATCGCTCTCTCCTGCATTCACACCCTTCTCCCTATCTCTCTAACTCTCTTTCTCTCTCTCTATTTTTATCTATCTCTTTAGCTTTCCTCTCTCCCTTTCTCCTCTCCTGACTTTGTCTTTCTTCTTTTTTCTACATTGCTCTGTCTCTTCTCTTCTTTACTGTCACACACACACACACACACACACACACACACACACACACACACACACACACACACACACACACACACACACACACACACACACACACACACACACACACACACACACACACACACACACACACACACACACACACACACACACACACGGACTGTCTGAACCCTGGTGATGAAGAGAGGGGAGGGGAGAGAGGGGAGGGGAGAGGAGGTTATTGAAAGGTGTCACATGTGCTGATGTGATAAGGGTGCCAGGTAGAGATAACCAAGCATCCTTCGTCACTATGGAGCCAAGTACAGCCTGTCCTCTTGAGTTAAAACAGGAACACACACGCACTCGCACACAAGTACACACACACACACACACACACACACACACACACACACACACACACACACACACACACACACACACACACACACACACACACACACACACACACACACACACACACACACACACACACACACACACACACACACACACACACACACACACACATACACATGCACTCATACATGCATACAATCTACAAGTTCATTATGCATCTGTGGAATGATAAGAGCTAGATTTCTTATAATAGCCATGCTATTGAGCTCTGGATACTACTTCCCTGTAGTAGAAACAGGAACCAGGGAGAATACATAACTTAACCAATCAGAATGAATGCCTGAACTTAATTAACCCTATCCTAAACTTTACTCCTTAACTTAAACAATTACAATTAATGCCTGAACTGATAACCAATCGGAATGAATGCCTGAACTTAACCCTTTCTGTTATAACCCTATCCCTATCCCAAACCTTAACCCTTAATTTAACCCAGTCAGAATTAATGCCTTAACCGTAGAGTTGTTTCTGTGAGCCTAAATCATCTGGAGCTCATGTGGAAGCTTTGTGTCTAAATATAGGACGTCAGGAGAGGAAGTCAGTTTACTAGTCAAAAATAGACGTTTGTCCAAGGACGTCAAGACGTGAGACTGTGATATCTTGTTGACACTGAACCTCGATGTACTAGTGGTGACTAACGTGTCAACATGATGCGAGTACAGTTCTACAGTCACTCATTCAGTGCCAAATAATGTCTGCCATGTTGATTTACTTAACCATAAACAGGTGTTAAGGATGTGGATAAATGTGTAGAACAAATCCCTTTCTCCATCTACATACCAACACTGTTCATATAACTCTATGGATCAGTAGCCTCCTCCTGGAAAGTTGAAAATGTATTCATTTTTTCTCCCTGCAGCCCACCTGCTCAGCGGTGAGATCGTTATGGTGGGAACGGGCGGTGCCAGATTACTGTGACCTGGAGCCCCCCTCCAGATGGACACTCTCCCAGCTGGCTAACTCTTTTAAAGGAGCTTCATTATTACCATGCCGCTCTTTGGTTAGGTTACACACACACACACACACACACACACACACACACACACACACACACACACACACACACACACACACACACACACACACACACACACACACACACACACACACACACACACACACACACACACACACATATACAGGGATGTATACAAACACATGCGTACAAACACACACATACACACATACACACATTCCTTTGTGCCTATCTCCTTTGCCTTCTCAGAGGAGGCAGTAGGGAGGAGAGGGGGCAGTGCGTGGGGGGGGGCTGCAGCAGCAGTAGACAGCTGGAGGGGGGAGCAGGAGGTGAACATTTCACCAGAGGAATGTGTGTGTAGCTGTACCTTCAACAGCAGGAGTGTTAATGAAGCGGCCCACAGACACCCACCCACACATTTACTCCTCACACTGTCCCTGCCAGCCACCCACCCTGCCAACCGGCTCTGTCACTCTGACTCACTCCCTGCTATGTGTCTCAGAGCTGGCTGTGTTACAGGCAGGCAGATAGTGTAGCCCCTTGGAATGTTATTCATTTAATGAATAAACATTATTTAAAAAACGATTCTGAAAATAGTGTTTCTATGTCAAACGGTTTTGTTATATTTCAGTCATCTGTGATGTATATAAAGTGTAATATTGAGATGTAAACTCTATATCTGACGTGGTACAGAGGTCTTCTTTTTCTAAGCCCATAACCATGTGTGTGAGGTGTATACTTTGGTTTCAAAGTAGATTTGTTTAAGACTACCAAGAAACACTCTGTGTGACCCTGATTTTGCCTACTGCAGTAAAAGGTTAATGGGTAAAAGTGCCCACAGGCAAAATAACTGTCAAGATTCAACCTCTGTAGTTGATTCATACAAAGGGCTCGATAATCGAAATGAAGTAAGTGTGTTTTTGTCCCAGAGAGATGGAGCTGGAGGTTCAACGTGACATACTAAAACTCTTGAGATGAAGAGAAACACAGATATACAAAGGCCTCGAATCCTCAGTGAAACACAAAACGCTGACAAAAGCGAAATAATCAGATTGTGTCCCCCAATAGAACGCGTTAGCCAGGAAATAACAGCCGCCCTTTCTATTTCTCCTCTGCACCTCAGTATAGTCTCAGATGAGACCGGTAACGGAACGTCTGCATGGTGACTGACCGCGGTTCTGCATGGTCCAACGGTAGTGGACCGCCTCAGAGGAGCGGTTTACAGTGTGAGCGCATGCAGTGCGGGCACAGCGAGCACCATGAAGCAGACGAGTGATGTGTGAGATTTATTGGTGTGCCCACCCTCCACCCTTAATGTTTTATAGCCATTCTCTGGTTTGGCAGCCACGGGTAATCTACTACCATAGACTGTCGTCATGCCCGGGGAAGCTGACTGGTTGGAAAGCGAGAAAGAGAAATTACATCATGGAACAGGACTGGTTGGAAAGCAACACACTTGTAATGTGTTTCTCTGAAGATCACACGTTTATCAAGGCCCATTGAAACGGATGAACTGTATTTGCTATAATAGTCTATAGTGTGATGTAGTGGGTGTTTGTCGCTATTTAAAGCATTGTTGTAATTCATGACATATTGTGTCATGTTGTCAAAATGTCTTCATGCTGAAGCCATCAAATGAAGGCCCTCTCCCCTCCCCTCTCCCCTACCCTCTCCCCTACCCTCTCCCCCCATCCAGTAAGTCCCCTGCCCTGCATATAGTTACTACTACATATAACCTCTACACATGTTACGGTACAGTGTTCTATTTGAATGTATCCCACCCAGACCTCAGGCGGTGGGATAGTTCATGCTGTGCTAGTAGACATCGCTGCATCGGTGGATACTGCGGATACACACAGGTGATTTTCCAAGTCACATGGCTCCTTCATTTGTGGAGGAGTGTGTACGACGGGTGCTTAAGTACTGCTTTAGATATGGGATAACTGGCAAGTCATTTAGTACAGTATATTAGAAATATTCCGAATGTGGTTTAATGAACGATGTTCGATCCAGTTTAGTGCATCCTCTTGATTCCCCTCATTCCACCTCTTAACTCTACACACTACTCTGTGGATGTCTACACACCGCGTCACTTGGAAATGGTTTGCTTGTTTGCTGGAGCTGGGGCTCTGAAGGCTGGCAGTCGATGGCGTGAATCCAGATGGCAGCCACAAGGCAGGCGGTGCGGCACAGCGCGAGGAGGGGAGCACACACACACACACACACACACACACACACACACACACACACACACACACACACACACACACACACACACACACACACACACACACACACACACACACACACACACACACACACACCACACACACTCAGCTTAATGAACACCCATGCATTATTCATCACACACACTCACACACGGAGGGCACAGACACAGCTCCTGTCAGGAACAGAAGGCAGTGCGACTACGTTTTATGATTATTTTGTCGTTTTTTTCCCCCTACTTGGTTGTAAAGTACACCAGGTGGAACTCTCCCTCTCTCACCTCCCCTGGCTTCGCCCCTCTTCAGCTCATGAATAGTGGTTGTGTGTGTGTGTGTGTGTGTTTTAGGCTTCAGGAGGGCCAGGGTTATTATCTGACTGCAGCTCACACTGAGAAACACCCATATGGGGTTTATCACACTGCTCCTCTCAGGTCTCCCTGGGTCTTTAGGAAACAGATTCCATTGTGTCATCTTTATGAATAAATTATAATATAATATAGTGTCCGGGGTGTTGGGGTGTGATGTTTTGGTTTGATGGTGTTGGAGACAAAAGCAGCACTTGATACTCGCGTTAGATTGGATGAGGAATGGTTGTGTTTGAAGCTCTCCCATCCCCAGATCGAGAGGAGGAGCGTTGGGCGTCCCCTGACTGACAGAACTGGTCCCTGCTGTGTGCTAGAGGATCCATCAGGCCTGGTGACACGGCCCTATAATCTCCTGCTGATCTGAGAGAGAGACACAGACGGATGCGCAGATAAAGGCCCCTGTGTCTGTGTGACGGGCAGCCTGGAGAGAGGGAGGGAGGGATGGAGGGAAGAGGAGGAGTGACGGTACTGTGTTAAAGGTCGTCAGGCTCCCCTGTGAGGTTGAGTGGTATTTGAACCCCCTCATCTGGCTACCTGCAGGGCTGATGTCTCACCCCTAGCCTAAGCCCTGTGTGTGTCTGTGTGCGGCGTTTGTCTGTGTGCGTGTGTCCTTGTGGGCGTGCATGTGTGAATGTGTGTGTGTGTGTGTGTGTGTGTGTGTGTGTGTGTGTGTGTGTGTGTGTGTGTGTGTGTGTGTGTGTGTGTGTGTGTGTGTGTGTGTGTGTGTGTGTGTGTGTGTGTGTGTGTGTGTGTGTGTGTGTGTGTGTGTGTGAGTGTGTGTGTGTGTGTGTATGTGTGTAGTGACGGCGTATGGAGAGCAGGAATGGGTTTAATTGTGTGTGGCGGAATGCTGACAACTTTAGGATCAGGTGGCCTGCAGAGTGTCTGGGAAAGAGGAGGGGGGAGCACTGGGACTCACAATGGAGACAGGTGGATGTGAAAAGGCCAGCGAGCAGCGAGGGATTTCGCCTGAATGAGCTAATGAGAAAATGAAGCTCGTGCCTCTCTCTCTCTCTCTTCCCATCTCTCTCTCCGTGCGTGGGTATGTGTGTGAGTACGTATGTGTGTATGAGACTTTTTATACCCACTCTAAGGGGCGAATTTAAGTATCTTGTCGGTTATTTTGACGCCATTACATTCGGAGCACCACACAGAGACAGTGTGATGTGCATGCCTACATCAATTCGTAAAATAGCTTTTAACCAACACTACATCCCTCTTTCCAAAAGTACCTCTAAAAGCATTCCAACAACCCCTTAAACTTGTAGAAAGTGATTCCATCCATGTAGAGGCCCATATGTCTTTGAGAGACTGACAGTTACAAGCAAAGGCTTTTGTTGCAAATAAGGTAATGGAAAATACCAGTACTCAAGAAGCCCATCTCCAAGGAAACCAGCTGTACTGAATTGATGAACCACGAGAGTGTCCTGTCTGTGAATACCTATGTGGTACTGCCATCTACATTGTTATTTTACCTACAGTCATAATACTGCTTAGATTCTATGACATAAGTATTGCATTTTTTATCTATTTTAAATGTATATCATTTATGGTATTTATTTATTTTAAAAAATAGATGGAAATTGTCAGTTTATTGCTACGTATGAATCATCAAATCATTCAAATGTTATTTGTCTCAGAGACATATTTTGCAGATGTTATCCCAGGTGCAGCTAAATCCTGGTGTTTCTAGCTCCAACAGTGCAGTAATAGCTAACAAAACACACCATACACACAAATCCCAAAAAGAAAAAGAAAGAAATTAAGAAATATCAGAATGGTATATGTGTAGGATGGTGTGTATAGACAGTATATGAATGGACAAGGTCTGTAGTCTATATAGAATGAGCCTTGACTAGAATACGGTATTTACATGAAATGGGTAAAACAGTATGTAAACATTATTAAAGTGATCAGTGTTCAATGACTATGTATAGTACATAGATAGGGCAGCAGTCTCTAAGGTGCAGGGAGTACCGGGTGGTAGCCGGCTAGTAACAGTGACTAAGTTCAGTGCAGGGTACTGGGCGGAGGCCGGTTAGTGGTGACTATTTAACAGTATGATGGCCTGTTTTTCAATCTCTCGGTCCCAGCTTTGATGCACCTGTACTGTCCCCGCCTTCTAGATGGTAGTGGGGTGAACAGGCCGATGCTCAGGTGGCTGAGGGCCTTGATGATCTTCTTGGCCTTCCTGGGACACCGGGTGCTGTAGATGTCCTGTAGGGCTGGCAGTGTGCTCCCGGTGATAGATTACAAAGCCCAGCAGTTGAGGACAGTGCAATTTCCATACCAGGCAGTGATACAGCCTGACAGGATGCTCTCAATGGTGCATCTGTAGAAGTTTGTGAGGGTCTTAGGTGCCAAGCCGAATTACTTCAGCCACCTGAGGTTGAAGAGGCGCTGTTGTGCTTTCTTCACCACATTGTTTGTATGGATGAACCATTTCAGGTTGTCAGTGATGTTCACGCCGAGGAACCTAAAAATGTTCACCTTCTCCACTGTGGCCCCATTGATGTGGATGGGGGTGTGCTCTCTCTGCTGTCTCCTGAAGTCCAAGATCAGCTCCTTCGTTTTGTTGACGTTGACAGAGAGGTTATAATCCTGGCACCACTAACCTGTGTTCAAAATGCGGAGTATTTCATAATCCCTTTCTAGAGAAAGGAAAAGTGTTTCTTGTCATAAGGAGCTATTGAGGAGATGGCGCAGGTAATGTTCTGGTCAGATTGTCCTTGGTTATTTGTGTTTTTTTGGTCTTTTTATGCGGTATCTCATTCAAATGCACATCAAACTTGGAGAATTAGCTAAGAGGTGCTTTTAGAAGCTATAAACACCATCTAACTAAAGCATCCCTGGAGCTCCATTCCTTTCACCTCCATTGCACTCTTCAACGATACACTTTATATGGCAACAATTACACATGGAGATCAGCTATACAGAGTCTTCCCTGCTCCTGCACTTGGCTGGCAACATGATTTGTCTATTGTCAGAAAACAAGCACCCCTGCAATAAGTGGGAACGCATCATTGTTCTTGATGCATTATTTCTGTGAAAATAAGTGTAACTAATGGGGGAGGAGGGGGAGGAGCGGAGGAGGGCGGCTGAGAGCCTGCAGTGTGGGGGAGGGTGGTGGGGGAGGTGCACGGCAGAGAGGCTGCAGTGTGGGGGAGCGTGGTGGGGAGGAAGGGCATGGGGGGGAGACAACGAGACGATGGAGCCAGGGGAAATTTGAATAAAGTGAGAGAGGAGAGAGCAGGGCCACTCATTATCACCTGGGCTTAGTCCACATGAGGAGGCCTGCTGAGCCCGACGTGCACAGGGGAGAGCTCATTTTCTTACCCCGCTAATCAATAGATTCTTTGTGTGATTGGATACGATTGAGCCGTCAGCGGTAGGCAGGCAGGCTCACGCTGTGGAGACCTGCTGAATTCATCATCAAACTCCCATCAACCCCCCCATCACCAGCTCTCACACACATACACACACACACACACACACACACACACACACACACACACACACACACACACACACACACACACACACACACACACACACACACACACACACACACACACACACACACACACACACACACACACACACACACACACACACACACACACACACACACACACACACACACATGCACGCAAGCATCTCCCTCCTCCCTCTCTCCCTCCCTCTCTGCATCATCCTCTCAGGACGAGTCTTTTAAAACACATCAATCTGAGAGGGTCTAGTTGGGACCACTAAGACCTGCTCTACCCTGCTCTCTCTCTCTCTCTCTCTCTCTGCTCCACTGTCTCTCTATCTGTCTCTCCCTGCTCTCTGAGTTGAGCCACCGCCACAGTCTGAGGTGAGATAAGATTGTTTTGCCGTGCGGTGCCAGGGCTGCTATTCTTTTTGTGCAGTCGATTCTTTCATCTGTCTTCAGAGGGATTAATTATAGTGTGTTGTTGGGGTGGAGGGGTGGGAGGGTTGGGGGGGGTGTAGCTCATCCAGAGCTCCCCACCGTGAACTGAAACGTATTTACAGACACCCCACTGACAAGCAGCCCTACAACCCCTCTCTCTTTCACTCCATACCCCACCCCCCCCGCCACACACACACACACACACACACACACTCCCACTCTCCCTCTCGCAAATCCCAATTACTGCTACCACTGCCTCACCCTCCTCTTCTCTCTCCCCTCCCTCTCCGTCCATCCTTCCCTCCCCCCTCCACACCCCGTGCCCATCCCACAGCATGCAGACAGCACACATCCAGAGGAGCCCATAGACTTCACACACCACAGACCCCTCAGACCCCTCAGACCCCTCAGTCTTGAACCTCTTATTGAGGAGACATTAGATAGTGCTGTCTCATGGCCTCCCTATCCCCATCCCTCCATCACACCACAGCACAGCACACAGCGCCACCTCAGGCTGCATAGTGGATGTGCACTCACACCAGTTGTCTTTGATGAGTCTCTCAGAAAGTAGTCTTGAGTTACCCGACTTTGTATTTTTTCATTCATCAGGAATGTCAGGAGTGTGACATACTAGATATTTGAAAGTCATTTCAACAATCACTATTTATCAGTGTTGATATTGTGCACTTGTGCCTGCTCATTGATTGCTGTAGTGACAGTGGGTTGGGCCTATGGGCGGTGGTTACTAGGGCTGTGGACTGGGTCTGAATGGCTGTGTAATTGCAGGGCTCGTGCTCCAGTGTGTGAGGGCTGATGGCTCAGTGTCCTGCTGTGTGGAGTCGGGTCGGCAGGCGGCTACTCCAGTGGCCCAGCCCTGACCCCAGGCCCTGCTCCCTCTCTGGGCCTTTGATGAATGACTAACTACCCAGCGGGGTGGAGGTCTCATGGAGGGCCACGGCTGGTTGGAGGAGGTTTGTTAAAACACTGCAGCGGCTGGACTGGCAGGTGCCCCCTTTAAACACTTGTTAGGAGATGACATGGATATAAAGAGGAAAACATCACAGACAGCAGTCGGCAAAGCCTCCGCTCTCTGCTTGACGCACTATGATGATAAATGATATGACATGCCGGCTGAGTGTTTACAATGGAGTTAAAGATATTACGAGCTGTTATTTTATTGCAGTGATTTTAAATGGGGTAATTGGTACAATAATCCCGAAGGGTGTTATTGAACTGCGTGCACTGGGCACATGTTGTCCTTTTATTATTAGCTTCATTGGTTTGGTTGAGGATTTATGTATCATTTCTTATCATAAAGTGGAGCCCTCCCAGACATTAAGATTGACTTTGTGTCTGTGTGCTCTCTAACAAAGAGGAAGGGCACAGTGTTTCTGGGTAATGTATTCATTTGAGGGGCTGTGACAACAGCAGTGAGAAATAGAGCCAGAGGACACTAATTGATCAAGTCTATTCTCTCCACCAACAATTCTTTGTGGTTTATGTGAGAGAAAAAAATGCCACAAAGCTGTTTTCCCCCAGAGTTCAGAGGGAATAAGAAAAAAAACAGAGTTATTAAAATTCATGTGTGCAGCTCGGCTTCACAGCAGATGTTGGCATAATTAAAGAGAGAAAAAAAGTATGAAATTAATTTCAGGTTTAATGTAAATTTCCGTGATTGGCAGAGCTGTGCTAATCACCACTCATGTACAAAGAAAATATGCATGCCCCGAGCACGCACACACACTAACACACACACAAACACACACATGCAGCCTCGCACACACACACATACTGACATGCACACATACAGTCAACAGACACACAGTCACCAGGTGCACTGACACTGACAGTCTCATTCACAAACACCTACTTGTAAAACAGTGCCATTTTAACACCAGCACTAACCATACAGGCATATAGTATAAAATCAATTCTAAGATAACATGAATCCATATTCCGCTTATTTAAACCCACAGATCCCCAGCGGTGGCCCAATAGGTTGCTTATATATCAGTTCCGTACATAAATAACCATGTTCAGACAAACATGCTATTTTAATTCCCCATAACCATCTTCCAATCCTGACATACTGCTGTTCTTTGACACGGCATGCGTATATACACTGAGCACACCACACATTAGGAACACCTTCTGCCCTCAGAACAGCCTCAATTCGTCAGGGCATGGACTCTTTTTAACCTGTCTCCTCCCCTTCATCTACACTGATTGAAGTGGATTGAACAAGTGACATAAATAAGGGATCATAGCTTTCACCTGGTCAGTCTATGTCATTGTAAGAGCAGTTCCTAATGTTTTGTACACTCAGTGTAAATGTGTGCATATATTAGTGTGTAAATTGTATATTTGTGTGTGTTCCTATACCGCCACCCTTCCACACACCTCTCTCCTCAGCTGAGCATCCTCGCACATGTACCCAGTAGTCCCGTCGTCACAGATGGAGACAAACTCCCTCTTGCACCACACACCAGCTGTCCAGGATGCAATTATACTGGGCTGCCCAGATCTGCCGCCCGAGGAAAGGAGGAGGAGGAGAGGAGGAGAAGAGAGGAGGGGGGGTGGGGGGGGGGGGTGGAGGAGAGGAGGAGAGGAGAGTTGTTTTAAAACTGAGACAGAACTGGCCTGCCTGGGCCATTCATAATTCATAAAGCATCCTTCCACACAGGAGCTCTGATCATCACAGGAGCAGTAGTAGGGAAGTAGTCCACCCAGGGAGGGAGAAACAGAACAGCCTGGGGATGGATGGAAAGATCCTTCCTGCTACGGTACATACCTGTCCCTTTACCTGAGTTCCGTTCCACTTCACTGGCTCAGCACATATGGAATCCCCACAGACATATACAGCATTAGGTACATACATTATGTCCTGTATGTATGTCCACATAACGTGGCGAGAGAAGAGAAAGCCACACCACACCAGGACTACTGTTTATATACTAGATGTACAAAAAGAAATGGCAATGAGGATCAACACAACGGGATCATTATTGAACCTGGTTGTGTTTTGTTTTTTCTGTTGTTGATAGAATTGAATCAGTGTTGTTGAGGGAGTGGGGCAGCCTTGTTGTGTGTACGGTACAGTAATTGTCTCCTTCACTGTGGTTGTAGCCCAGTAGCGGTATAGTGGTTGATTACTCCAGCGTGGCCATAACCCTCTGCCGCCCTGAACACGGCTGTCATGCCTCTCACAGTCCCCCCAGCAACCCTGCTCCAAACTCACTCAAGCAAAAGAGAGCAGAGGGCTTGGCGTGCGTGCGTGCGTGTACGCGTGTGTATTTTGGAAGCAGAAAAAATGGCAGCACAATAGAAGTCTCAGCTTCTTGCCTTCAGGGCCTTGACCCCTTCTGCCCATTCTCTCTCCCTCAGCCAATTTCTATTCTACTGTCACAACAAAAGGACAAAGCATTTTTAAATGTTTGAGGTGCTCAATGATGGAACATGAAATAGGCCATCATGTCTAAAACTACTGGAATCTTGGAATCTTGGTTCTTTATCTCTATTTCTCTAAAGTTCTAATGAATAAGTCAGACTTGTATTCATTCTCCTCATCACTACCTGGTGGCAGGTAGCCTAGTGGTTAAGAGTGTTGAGCCAGTACCCAAAAGGTTGCTGGTTTGAATCCACGAGCTGGTAAGGTGGAAATATTTGCCATCTGCCCTTGAGCAAGACAGTTAACCCCGAACAGCTACTCCTCGGGTGCTGATTAAGTCGATTAAGGCACCGCCCGGCACCTCTCTGATTCAGACGGGTTGGGTTAAATGTGGAAGTGTGGACACATTTAAGTTGAATGCATTCAGTTGTCCCCCTTTCCTGGTTCAATCAACGTCGCTGAGTGTCTCCTAGTGGTTTTCAAGTCGTAGGTTAAGTGTCAAGAGTGTGTTTGTGTTGTTAGTGGGGCCATGACACGGCCATGGCATGTCAGTGGTACCTTTATCAGAGTGACTGCCTGCTTCCTTCCAGCAGCTGCTTCCATTCCCTGTTCATGGGAGAGGAAGCAGGTGGCCCGGAGGGTTACAACCAGGGACTGTTTCATTTACGCCAAGGCTTGGGCTAAATCCAGTTGATCCTACTTCCGTCTGTTAAACTAATGGCTGAGAATCACAGACACAGTGGCTCAGGTTAACATCAGCCTCGCCCACATTCCTCCCTCTCTCGCTACAAGACCCCACCACTCGAAAGGTCTACATCTGGAGTCTGCCTGCCCACCTCCACCACCCAAATTAAAATGAGGAGGCCAAAAATATATTTTCCAATTCACCAGATGTGAGTCATTTAATCTTGTGATTCAAATGAGTTTTTTGTTGTGTGAACAGATGTCCACACCCCGCCTCCTTTATCAACATTAGCTGATTGGGTTTTAGCATGCAGCTTGCCGTGCCTCTCTCTGCCTCTCAGGTACAGCCACGTTAATCTGGGGCTCTGCAGCTGTGTTGGGAGAGGGGTTAGAGAGAGGTGGAGAGAAGAGGAGGAGAGAGAGAGCGAGAGAGATGTCAGTCCCCATGACCAGCCCTTCACCATGGCAGCGGCCCTCCTGTACACACACACACACACACAACACAACAGGAACTAGCATATGGCACCACGTAAATACAATCACACACAGAGTACTAAGATAGCGAAACATGCAGAAAAACCCCACAAACAGCCATATAGTAGGTAATATGTGAGTTTGACTGTATTGTGTGTTGTTTGTGTGTGGGTGGTAGTTTAGCAGTAAGGACGTGTGTGTGGCAGTGGCCCCATCTCTCCCTCAGATAATCCTTCACTGGCTCCCTGGCCCATGGCGACTCATGCTGGGAACACCTGCAGCAGAGTGAACGTGGGTTTTCTGCTCTAATGGTGTGTGTGTCTGTGTCTGACTGTCTGTTTGTCATGGGGGTCCAGCATGCCACGTCCTCCACCCCCTCACACACTGCTCTGCCCCTACGCACTCAGAATAGAGACGTTAGCTAGCTGTGTGTGTGTGTGTGTGTGTCTGTACAGCGTGTGTGTGTGACTCCTGTGATCCGCCCTATCTAGTGCTGAGCATCTCTAACCTGCGTTTGTCAGGGGGGCGATGGTGGCGCAGGCGACCAGCCACCGGTGAGTTTGTTTACGCAGCCGCTGCCTTACAACAACGGGCCTCTTTCTGTCAGCACACCTGTTCCCAGTCCCTGACATCACCAGCACACACAGACACACTACACAAAGACCACCTCTGGCCCCTGGAGTGGAGGGAGATGGAGGGATAGAGGGAGAGACGGAGGGAGGTAGCGAGATGTCGAGAGAGAGGCGTAGATAGAGGAAAGAGGGGGAGAGCGCTGGAGGGAGTGAGGGAGGTAGAGAGAGGGATTGAAGGGGTGAGAGCGAGAGGCTGGCTGGCAGGGTGCTGTGTCCCTGGTCGCTCTGTGCTGTGCCGCTCCCCTTCCCTCCTCTTCCCTGGGACTTTATCAGATGCGCTCAGCTTCGGAGCTCATTAAAAAGCACCCATTATCCCGACATTTGCACGCATCACATGCAAAACTAATTTACTTGTAAGAAATGAAAAGTTCATTTTAATTGAGCTCGCGCTGCAGTATGCAAATGAGGAGTACATAATGTACATGGATGCGGAGACACTGGAAGAGGACTTAACCCTTCCCTGACTGAGGGGGAAACTGAGCCAATGTTGTGTAAAGAAAAAGGTCTGTCTGATGGTCTGTACAACCACAATATGGAAATGGCGTCGCTTAGCTCTGCTTGATGCCGGAGATCGTCTGAGAGATGGAACTAATATGTCACTGCTAGGCCTCTCTGGTGATTTGGCATGCTGAATTAACTTCCACCTCTGTGACTTTATTGTGTTGTGTCTGCCTCCTCAAAGCCTGGCATCATTAAATAAGAACAAAGAAGCCAAAGCAACATGGAATACGTGGAATAGCCTGTTTGTTGATAAGTGGACTATGTCTACTGTCTGAAAAAACGGATGCCTTTGACATTCTCTGCTGATTTCCATGACTGAATTTATTGAGGTCTTTTATTGTTTGCAGAAAAATACATTTTGTATTAAATGGGACTATCTCACCATATGACCGAACTCTTATATGCCACTTAGTAGTTTACTGTTATACTGATTCATACTGACCCAGTCTAACCAACCATAGCAGGGATGGGCAACTTGCAGGGGGATCTGAAGTCATCTTGAGGAGCTGAAGTTACTCGTGAGTCTGCGTACCTACATCTGCTGCTAGACTAATTTACCAATCCCTCCCCAAAAATCTGATATCGGCTAATTGTGTGACTATCAGTGACTGACATAACAAGAGAAAAACTTCTGATGCACAACCAAATTTATAAATTGCACCTTGTGTATTCTACTGTTCTAATATGCAACACTAAGTTGAGACCACAACGACAGCAAACAAACAAAAACAACATTTTAATGACAGCTAACAATCAGTGTGCATGGATGGGTGAATGTAAAGTAAACTAAGCCATTGAGAATCCCTCATTTGGCAGTGATGTCCACAGCTCAATAAGCCAGACAGTGCAGTGTAGTGAAACTGGCTTCCTGTAAATCCATAGCCATCCACCGACTAGGGGTCAGGGGTCATGTGGAGAGGTCATGTAGGTGCAGTAAATGAGATGGAGCTGAGCTTTGATCTCCTCTCTGTGCTGACTTATTCCTGGAGGACCCTACGCCTGAGCCACGGCCCTGACCCTGTGACCCCCGCCGACCCCTGTGACCTGCCAATGTAGACAGGGCTTTTGCATTCATACACAGGACAGAGAACTGTCAGAATACTATGCTCCGTAGATACCACCCAGTCAATACATGATAAATGAGCTGGAATGGTAACGGCCGATCCTCCCTGAAACCCTGCTCAACTCAATCATTGAGAAACAATGAGAAGCACTGCTGGACTTGCTGGTAATACTATATTCATGTTGAACACTCATCAAGGTGGCTCTACCTACCTACAGTATCCAACTCATCAGCGTGTCTGACTGTGATTGGTGTCTACGTTGCCAATGTACAGAATGCGACAGTCATGCTCATTAGTGTATATATACTGTATAGTGGAATGAGGCCTGAGGCGTGATGTGGTGGGAGGGGGGTCTAGGACATGTAGTCATGTTTTATGGGGGTGGTGGATTACACTGTGCATGTTGTTGTTATTATACTGTTATCACTGAGAGAGAGGGCCTATAGGACTTGGTAGTGTTGATGCTGGATCCGCCCCATATCACACAGAGGGCAGAGGTGCCACTTGGGCATAGCGGCAGGTGAGGCGGGCACCTGTAGGGCTTGACTGGCACAACTCTGAGCTGGGCGGGCGGGCACGTGTTTAGCTGGAGCGTGCGGCACCTTAATGAAGGAAAGTGTTGATTTGGCACGCGCCCTAATAGGATCAAAGCGCCCAATTGGCTCCCGGCTGACTGACAGCGGTGTAGGGTTGGCAGGAGACCAGAGAGGAAGTGAGACGAGCACACAGACACACACACACACACACACACACACACACACACACACACACACACACACACACACACACACACACACACACACACACACACACACACACACACACACACACACACACACACACACACACACACACACACACACACACACATAGCAGAGGTAATCTGTCTGTTCTCACTCTTTAACACAGAAGTACTTCATTAGATATGCAGCATCTTTAGGATACAGGAATGCGGTGCTGAAGACACATGGACAGTACTTGATTCTATGTTTCTCTTGAACATGGTGATCCATATACTGTGTGAGGCCTCCATATAAACCTTCTAGTCAAAATGAGCCAGAAGTGGTAGAAAATGTTTCCGTAATACGTTAGAGTTGTGTATGTGACAGCTACCGACTGCAGTCGTTCCTCAAACTCATTTGGAATAAGTAAACACTAGAGATGACAAGATGCTTTCAGGTGCTACAAATAAAAATAACCTTTCAATCCTTGTCGTCTGTAAAATGATGTACAACCATATAATGATTCATTTTTTAAGTATAATAAACACTTTCAAATATGAAATGGCAAAGTAATATTGAAGAGCTGATTTATAGATAATAAAGTACTATGAACTGCTGCCTTTGTATGTGTGTGTGTGTGTGTGTGTGTGTGTGTGTGTGTGTGTGTGTGTGTGTGTGTGTGTGTGTGTGTGTGTGTGTGTGTGTGTGTGTGTGTGCATGCGTGTAAGTGTGTGTGTGTGTGTACGTGTGTGTGGTAAGTGCAGTGTCTCAGCTGGCTGCAGCTCATTGAGAGTAGTGATTTATTGTCCTGAAGTGTTTTATTTTGGCTGGGGTGCACAAATGCCCCCAAGGGCTGCAGTACAGATCCACTAAACACACACTCTGAGATGAGAGGCCCGGGTGTGTTGACCAGAAAGGCCTGGACAACCATACTCACATCTCCTCCTTGACACAGTTAGCTACAGTATGTGCCTGAAAACAGAAAGACAGACAGACAGAAAGAGAATAGAACAGAAGAAGAAAGCGGGGAGACAAAGAAGAGAGGAGGAGTTGCACCAAACTGCACATGGAAAATCCTCCCTCCGTCCCCTCTCCTCCAAATTAGAATGCAAATGTTTTATTTTTTATTTGCCTCAACCCCCCCATACACCCCCTCTCTCTCCCTCCCTTACTCTCTCCCCACCCTACACCCCCTCTCTCTCCCTCACTCTCTCGTCTCCTCGATCCTTTTGTCTCAAAATTAGTGAAGCAGAGTGCTCGGGCGGCTAATTATGTATTCAAATGAAAGAGGCTCGTTAATGTTGCACAGGGGAGAGTGGAGATGATTGGGAGAGGATGATGGAATTGAAATGAGCGCTCCGGTGTTGGCGGCAGTGCATCTGGAACCAGCGGAGCGCGTCCCGGCAGATGTCACCTCCCGGGGGGGTGTAGGGAAGGGGGCACAGCGAGGGAGGGGGTCCGTTGGTCAGACAGGAGATGCACACCTCACAATGACAGGAAGGAGGGAGGAGAGGAGGGGGGGAACACAGTGCTTTGTCTCTGCAGAGGACACAAAGAATGGCACGCCTAATTTAGCTTTGCAGGGGGAAAAAGATGGAAGATTAAACGGCTAATGAACAGAACATTTTTGTTTTTCCTCTCTATGGAGTCAATGGGTATACTAACGCTGTGACCTGCTACAGCATGTGTCTACAGTCATCCACCATCAGACACCAGTTATGTATGACTACTCTTTGTGTCTGTAGGGGTGTGTTTACTGTGAACTGCAGGAAACAATGCGAGTATTTGTGTGCGAGGATTGTGTGTAATTGGGTTTAGATCGTCTACAGAGCTACACATTTGCTCATTATACCAGTGTTATATATGATGATAGCACGTGGACAGCTGTTTACTTGCATGGCCTAAATAGATAGCAGCTACAGATTAAATGATAGCAGCCACCGCGATTCTTCCTAGCGTTTATGTCTGTGTGGAACATAGTCGTATGAATATACATATGACTAAAGGCTTCTGGCACTACGGTATGTAAGCTGACTGGGTCCTACTGTGGCTCGTGCTCCTGTGGAGGTTTGTGTCAGGGAGCCGAGCTGTGAGGGATCCTGCCTTGCTGTCTGGCTGGCCCTGCTACAGTGGAAAAACAAACGGCCTGGAGAAGCAGAAACACTGCAAGGCATTCAGATGAACCCGCTCCACCATCTGCTCTGTGTCCTTCATCTGACATCCTCCTCACCCGCTCTGCTCTGTCCTCCCAGCACACACTCACACATACATATACAAGCTCACTCACACATGAGTGGAAAAACACACACACTGACTCACACACACACATGCATGCAAAAACACTGGCATACACATTCACATTCACACACACACGCTCACATACACACATATTCCCGCAAATACAAGCACACATGCACGCACGCACACATACTGAATCATATATACACACAAATATATGCAGATAGATACACATAGGCCTACGCACACACACACACACACACACACACACACACACACACACACACACACACACACACACACACACACACACACACACACACACACACACACACACACACACACACACACACACACACACACTGTCTCATCGTGTATTCATGAATGCTGTACTCCCAGCTCCATGCCCCCAGGCCCCTGCCCTCCTGCCCTGCAGGTATCATCAGAGTGGGCTGTAAAGTCATTATTGATCCCCTGCCTGCTAATGTTATGCGTGACCGTCCCCAGGGGGCGGGGCTGAGGCTGGTGGCCCCTGCACCTTTGCAATGAGGGTGTTCCATCACTGTGTCACATCATGCCTCCCCACGGGCTACTACAGCCGTGTGATGTCGCACCAGAGGAGGCTGGTGGGAGGAGCTATAGGAACTTCTCCCATGTCTCATGTCTGTAGGGTGGCTTTAAGTTAAGGTATATGCGGTGCAGAGGAGGCTGGTGGGAGGAGCTATAGGAGGATGGGCTCATTGTAATGGCTGGATTGGAATCAATTGTATCAAACACATCAAACATATGGAAACCACACGTTCGACTCTGTTCCAGCCATTACAATGAGCCCTTCCTCCTATAGCTCCTCCCACCAGCCTCTTCTGCGCCCCACATACATCAACTTAAAGCCACCCTACAGACATGAGACATGGCCCCTCTCTTCCTCCCTAAAGTAATAGCAGGATGAGCAGTGGAACGGAGTGGTGAGAAAGAGGGATAAGGCTTGTTGATTGAGCGCATCAGAATTTTCATCTCTTATAAAGTTCACGCTCAAGAGAGAGAGACAGAGAGAGAGAGAGAGAGAGAGAGAGACAGACATTTCCTGACAAAATGTCAAAAATATAAAACAATTAGAGAGTGTCATTTTCCCAAATTTTAAACCCTTATTCAAGGTTTCAAAGACCTCTCTGATGAGAGTAGGCTACCCGTCCTGTTGGGGGAGGACGCAGAGAGCTGTGGGTTGGCAGCGCACTACATTGCTGCCTGTCATAAGTTGAGGGACAGTGTCTGACAAACCAATCAACCTGCACATGTACTCTACTGTATGTTTATTGTTATTGTTGAATGTATGGTTATTTTGACACTTGGTTATTGTTGTTACTGTTGTCCCGTTGACAATTTTGATTCTCATTTTTATATTGTAAATATCCAAAATAAGCTTTGGCAATACGTACATTGTTACGTCATGCCAATAAAGCAAATTGAATTGAATTGAATTGAATTGAAAGAGAGAGAGAGAGAGACAGAGAAAAAGAGAGAGAGAAAGAGAGAGAGAGAGAGAGAGAGAGAGAGAGAGAGAAATAGAGAGAGAAAGAGAGCGAGAGAGAGAGCGAGAGAGAGAGAGAGAGAGAAAGAGAGAGAGAGAGAGAGAGAGAGAGAGAGAGAGAGAGAGAGAGAGAGAGAGAGAGAGAGAGAGAGAGAGAGAGAGAGAGAGAGAGAGAGAGAGAGAGAGAGAGAGAGAGAGAGAGAGTAAGATAAAAGTAGTGGTGCGTGGGTTGAATCAATGGGGAAGCCAAGTCAGGCAAAAATACAGTGGCAACTTAAAGATACCAACCAAGAACAATTTAGTCCAATCAATGTAAGCTAAGGATCATGTGACTGTCTATGGTACTGATTTATTTGTGTGTGTGTGTATGTGTGTGTGTGTGTGTGTCTGTGTGTGTGTGTGTGTGTGTGTGTGTGTGTGTGTGTGTGTGTGTGTGTGTGTGTGTGTGTGTGTGTGTGTGTGTGTGTGTGTGTGTGTGTGTGTGTGCGTCTGCGCAAGTAGAAAAAACATGTTGACTCCTCCTACTTGTGGAGGAACGCCAATACCATCCTCTCTTTCATGTTGCCTACCAGCTTTTAGTTTGTGTTGTCCTAGACTAGACTAACTAGCCTAACTTGCTTTCATGGTCAACAATAAGCCAGCTAGCTACTTAATGTTAGCCTACTACATCTAGCTACATGTTGAACTTCCATCCTCTCAGGCCAGGGGCACAATATATTAATTTATGGTTGGATCAGAATCGCATTTACAATCATTGGCTGGTACACCAAGTTCAAATCCCTATCTCCATCCAAGGCTAATTTAGGAAAGGGATGATTTTCGCTAACTAGCTTGCAATAGGAGGACAATGACACAATGAGATGCAACAATTCACGTTTTTTTCTGTCAATTACATTTAGCTTTTGATGTGATGTGATTGGTGTGAAGTCAAATCCAAACTGGCTTCCCTTGACCTTTTTTTGGTGCACCAGGACCATTTGCAGTTGACCTCATTCAGTTTAGTTCAACGCTGATTGGCTATTCTTTACAAAAAAAAATATCAAGGGATGCCAAATGCTCGCTGGCTTCCCTTGCTATTGAATTCAACGGAGAGGCACTGTTTCATTCCCTCTGATGTTTTCTCTGGTGAGATACATTCAACAACAAGCCTGGCTTCCCTTCGCACCCATGAATACACGCCACTGATAAGGAAATGGTTTCCTAGTAGCACGTATTTCTTGTTCACAAGGTTGACTGAATATTTAGCTCTATCTATCAACCTCCCTGTATCTACTCAGTATCGATCAATATAGCTATCAATGTATCTATCTAGCCATCTGTCTGTCTGTCTGTCTGTCTGTCTGTCTGTCTGTCTGTCTGTCTGTCTGTCTGTCTGTCTGTCTGTCTGTCTGTCTGTCTGTCTGTCTGTCTGTCTGTCTGTCTGTCTGTCTGTCTGTCTGTCTGTCTGTCTGTTCGTCTGTCTGTCTCTCTGTCTGAGCCTCTCCCTCTCTCCCCCCTTCTCCTATCTTTTCCCCCGGTGGTTCTGACGGAGATGCATGGTGTTTCTAATTTGGCATGCAGACATTAATTCCACCACAGCTGCTGCCTCCTCTCTCTCCTCCCCATCCCCCTCCTCCATCTCTCTCCCTTCCTCCCTCCCTCCCTTTCTCTCTCCCTGAAGGCTTCTCTCTAATGTGCAGCTTCAGAGACGTGCGGCAAATTAACACCATTTGTTCTTCGGAGCATGCCTTCTTCTCAACACTACACGCATATCTTATTACTTGATGTTTGTCTAAATGTGAGAAAGGGAAGAAGAAACGAACTGAAAATGAAAAGACATGAGCTCTATCCGCAGCCTGAAAAATATTTCAAATTGAGTTAGGCGATTTAATTTCTTTCCTTTTTAAATGGTGCAGTCCCCATTTCTTTTGTCTGTGCAAGGTACAGTAGTGCCTGTAGCTACTGTATATCCTATGGTATCTCTCTCCTCTATTTACTGGCTCTTTGAAGGATCCAATGCGGAAGCTATTTGCCAAAATTCTTTCAACTACAGTATAGAACCTGCTTAGACATTATACTTGAATTAGCAAAACTGACACTGTACAATGGAGTATGCTCAGGTAAATCTGCCTGAGCAGACAATGACCAGGGCACCATGAAAACATTGTTTTGTCTAAATATTTTATGAGCCACCACATTCACATTGGAGAAAAGTCTGTTTTGTTTTGGGATCAGATGGAGAGGAGTAAAGACACAGAAGCATATGTGAGAGAATGGCAAAGGGATGAACATAGCAGCGAGAGGAGAGGAGGAGAAGAAGAGAGGAGAGGCTGGAGCATCTGCAGCCTCCCAGACAGGTTGTTTTGGTATTCTTGCAGTTGGCTGACTGGAATATTGAAGATGGCAGGCCTTGCATAGCTGTGTTGCTGTGTTGGGCAAGGGGGAGGTAGGAGTGAGACAGATATCAGTCTGCCCCCACCACCACCTCCTCCCCTCCACCTGGCAGCACCACCTGGCCTTCCCGCTGCAGGCCCAACAGGACTCACTCTCTCTGGGCAGAGCTCCCTTTGTACCACCAGCTGATTTCTCCTCCCTCCTCCACCCTCCAGCTCAGATAACAGCCATATTAACTGGCCCAGTTGACCTAGACACCTGATATACTCGTCCCACTGAGAGTCCTCCCTCCCCCCTGCCTGTATGGAGATTACTGTCTCCAGGGTTACAGCTAAGGACAAACAGAGTGGGATGGGAATGTAGCACTCACTCAGACACATGCACACACACACACACGCATGCACACACCCGCATGCACACACACACACACACACACACACACACACACACACACACACACACACACACACACACACACACACAC
The DNA here is from genome assembly GCF_045679555.1 of Salvelinus alpinus. Lineage (NCBI taxonomy): Eukaryota > Metazoa > Chordata > Actinopteri > Salmoniformes > Salmonidae > Salvelinus > Salvelinus alpinus. Next base: position 14,277,755 of record NC_092118.1, read on the forward strand.
ACACACACACACACACACACACACACACACACACACACACACACACACACACACACACACACACTGTAAATTGTGTGCATACTTTTTTTCATGTACATACTCTACTCAGGTATGTTCATTAAATACACTCATACAGAATGAGCATTCTGCCATAACTATAAACTATCCAGATATGAGGTTGGTGCCAAGATAAAAAATGAGACAACCAGGACCCCACAATTCCCAATCCGTATGAAGAGTAATTACTTATTAGTTTCTAATTAGCTGGTAATTTAAAGTGAATGTGATTAGAGAGGATTAGGCCTGGATGTGGACTACAGTGTAATCAGGTGCTTCTCAGGTGGGAGAAGACTGGAAGACTGTCTGGCTGGCTGAGGAGGCACTGTACTGCAGCAGGTGGAGGGGAGAGAGAGACAGGGAGGAGACCGTCTCTGAGCCAAATAGAAGCCATATTTAGGAAGGAACACTGACACAGATACTGGAGAGTAGAAGGGAACGAGTGAGGTAGGAAGTGAGGTAGGAAGTGATGGAGGAAGTGATGAAGGAAGTGATGAATGGAGTGGAGAGTGGCAAGGTGAGAGGAGGAAGGTGGTGAGACAGGAACAGAGTTGGTTGAAAGGAGAATATGAGAGAGTCATGTAAGTATAGTGTCAGTGTTGGGGTCAATTCTGAATTGTGTTGCGAGTTGCTCTTTAATGTAATTTCGCCGCAGGAAGCAGAATTTGATTTGCATTTGAATGAAAGGAAGTAGATTTAAATTCAACAAAATTCAAATGGATTATTTATTCTTAACAGCACCATAGACATGTTTGTTTTGACATCAGGTATAGTTACCCATAACATGTAGCATGAGGTTGAATCATACATTTTTTAAATTCATTCTCCTAAAATCATTTTTTATAATTATAGTGGTCTGGAAATATTCTAAGATCAGGTTGTGGGTTGTCAATGTTGTTCATATTTCATGATTCCCTTCATGTTTCTAAATATCTGAAAAAAGACATGTCCCAGAAAGCATTCGATCAAACACTGCAGTATGGAAGGGAACAATCTAATGCAGTGGTTCCCAAACGTGTGAAAATCTGTAATCATATGAAACAAATTAAGAACCTGTTTCTCTTCAAATGGGTATAGAATACAACCTTTTAGTGTCAACTAAGGACCTCTTACACTATTAGAATGCACTTTCATGTCATTATTATGTGTCTGGACAGCCGGCGGGACCTAAAATGTTGTGAATATGAACACACAGCATTAACAAGGGGATATAATTTTTCCAAGTTGGGTCCCCTACATATTCTGGTGTCAATTTAGGGTCGTGTGCAATAAAAGTGTGGGAACATCTGATCTAACGTTTCACGACGAAGAAAAATACTGTTTGACATCTTTGAGTTATAATCAAACTCATTTTGAAATATGTGTATTCTTTGCATTAATAAGTGGCACATCATTTCAATAAAGTCATTTTCAAATGAATGAGACTTTAATGTTTCATGTCTCAGTTGAATTAAATTCTACTTTCTTCAACTCAAATTCATTTCAAATTCTGCTTCCCGTGGGGTGTGGCCAATTCAAATTCAATTTCAATTAATTGTTTGAATTTCAGTAAATTCAGATATTCCAAATTGACTCCAACCCTGTACAGAGTGAATGATGATGGTAGAGCGATAGTTTACAAAGTGGAAGGAGGAAGCGAGTGGTGGCGGATGGCGGTGCTGCTGCACTTGGAAAGCTGCCTCCACATCTGCTTCCACGATGTGAGCTCAGCGCCGCTGCCATCAGCTGTCGGCTTGGACCGTAGTCAAGTGGAGCAGGAGAGCAGCGTGGCTCTGTGCCTCCGTGTTTCCCTGTGTGTTTCCCTCAGTGCCGACGCTGTTTGTTTCAGCTCCCTGCAGAGCTCTGTGTGTCCGTAGGGGGACCGCCCCTCTTCTCTCTGTGGAGAGACAGCCAGGCTGGGTCGAGTCTCTGCTCAGAGACAACGTGACATAATCTCACTGTCAGCCCTCGACCCCTGAGGACTTACAAGGTGCTCTTGTTTACCTATAGATCTGTCGTGGTAGAGCGTCATCAAGGATGTTATGTTTGAGAAATGTAATTGACATACTACCTCCTCGCTCTTGCCAGGCACTAACATGAGGGTCTGTTGTTCCTTGGCCGTATTTGATCCATTTATGGACAGAGCAAGAGGAGGACACATGGAACCCTGAGGGGCTTAAGTGGGTGAGTAGGAAAGGGACTGGTCTGACCTATCAACTGACACATGCTATATCGCCCCATTCCAGACTGTGTCTGAGAAGAAATAGGCTTCAACCCTAAACAAAACAACAAGCCAATCTGTCATAGAAATGCTGGCACCCAAACAGGATGTGTGTAGAAATGCATTACAACATCCAGCCCAATTATCAAGACCAAACAAAGAATGTGAAGTGTTCCAATGCATTAGAGAAGGTAGTAAATTATGCCTCGATGTATTTAAGAGCCACCATTAAGTTTCACAAACAGACATCAGTTAGTCAACACTCCCATTCACTCCCCATCCATCTTTCTAATAAAACACTGAGAGGAAAACAGAGAGGAGAGAGAGAGAGATGGCTAGGCTACAGATACGGAATAAGAAATTAGAAAAAAGCTAGAATAATGTCAGGGGAAAAAATAGATGGGGATGCAAAGAGGGTGAGAGAGAGAGGAGGAAGTGAGAGGAGGGAGAGAAAATGCTTTGTACGTGGCCTGTTGTTGTGCAGAATGACGAAATAAATAAATAAGTCAGTGCCTGGTTGCCCATGAATATTACATTAGGAGGCGAGTGGGGAAGTGTGCTGCCTGGAACATCTGGTGTGGTCCACAGGGACCCTTGTGGCGAGAAAGCTTCAACTTCGGGAGAAAAAAAATACCAATAAAAAGAACTATGAGCAGACCTTTGCATCATATGGCTGATTTGTTTTGCTAATTTGATTTTAACACCACTAGCCACGATAAAAGCTGATAAAAACGACGGAAGGCAACCGATGCTATTGTTTCTTTAAGCTTGTGTTGGTAAATTCTCGATGAGGCAAAACATTACGTGTAGGCTTCATTATTTCTTTAAAAACAGCTTCATAATCATATTATTGGTGTTTTTCAGAATTAGGTTTACATTTCTGTTTTAAGTGTGGAGTCCTAAGCTGCCTATTGAATGGTTTATGGAGTTTTTGCCGCCTTTCTCAAGGGGCCATATTGAATGGGCATATTGAATGAGTGTATGAGTAATGGGAGTCCATGGCTGAATGGCTTATTGTCCACCTCCACAGAGTTTGTGTGGGAGACAGAGATTGCAGTGGGAAACTGTGATGAGGGAGCTCAATAGCCTTGACTCAGGTGTGAAGAGCGCTTTTAGCAGAGAAAGTGGGAGAAAGAGAGAGAAAGGGAGAGAAAGAGACAGTGAAAGGGAGAGAAGGGGAAGAATGGGACTGTCATCAGCATAATGACGGTAGCAGAATGCGGCAGAGTGCACCGGTGTACAATGACAGCGGCCTTGTGCTTCGGCTACTGTGTGGAGACAGACCTGGCCCATTGTAACTGGCCAGGTCCAGACACTGGAGCATTAAAGCAGGGGGTGATTGAACCAAAAGACACACCCCTCCCCATCTCACACTAAAGCTTACACATGCACACTGCAGGGACATATTCACACTTACTGTAGTCAGTAGTGGTGTGTGGGTAAAATCCCTGGGGAAGCCAATCCAGAAAAAAAAGCCACATTACAACCTATGTGTTATGATAATTGCGTTGTATGCTCTATGACCTGTTAGTTCATATGCCTTACCACCGTGATATATAGGCCTAAGGCCGAGACAATAAGAAGACACAGTGGCAGAATAAATTCAAACACACCTTTGTTTCATTACAAAACCGGAGAGCAACCTCTGTCCGGTGAACTCCACAAAACATATTGCGTGTAACAAACAGTTACATGACCTACAGCATGGTCAAGCAAGGTAATGTTTCGTACATTTTCAAACTACTAAACAACTATTGATTTACAACCAGAGTTACCGCAAGTCGCAAAGAAAACAGGAGCTGCCTCCACTATTCCAGCACCATTGCAAGTAGAAAAGACATGTTGACTCACCCTACTTGTAGAGAAACGCCATCCTCCTCTTACATGTTGACTCACCCTACTTGTAGAGAAACGCCATCCTCCTCTTACATGTTGACTCACCCTACTTGTAGAGAAACGCCATCCTCCTCTTACATGTTGACTCACCCTACTTGTAGAGAAACGCCATCCTCCTCTTACATGTTGCCTAAACGTTATACGACTCTGTCATACAGTACACGCTTTTTGTTTTTGTCGTCCTAGGCTACCTGGCTAAAATACTTGCACGCTAGCCTAACTTCCTTTCATGGGAAACGATACGCCAGGCCAGCTAGTTAACATTAGCATACTACATCTTGCTACATGCTGAACTTCCATCCTCTCAGGCCAGGGGCACAATCTATGAATTTACGGTTGGACCACTGTTATAATCATTGGCCAGTTTGGAGAATGAAGTAAAACCACAAGTCCAAATCTTATCTCCATCGATGGCTAATTTAGGAAAGGGACGATTTTAGCTAGATAGCTAGCCACCAGAAGACAACAACACAACGAGATGCAACAATTCTGTTTTTTTTCTGCCAATAATGATGTTTGGCTATTGATGTGATTGGTTTGAAGCCTAATCCAAACTGGCTTCCCGCTTCCCCTTTTTTTTGGTGCGCCAGGACCATTCACAGCTAAGTTTACTCAGTTTATCTCCACGCTGATTGGCTATTATTTAAAAAAAATGTGTCGAGGGAGGTCAAATGCTAGCTGGCTTCCCTTGCATTCAATGCTAGGGCGGCAATAATGTCATACTCTTTCTGACCAGACAGCAACAGATAGATACGCTACACATACTGAGACAGAGGGGCACTGTTTCGTTCACTCTGATGTTTTCTTCAGTGAGATACATTTACATTCAGCCTCTTGCGAATTGAAGGAAATTTATGAAACACAGAGAGACGAAAGATATATCATTTTGTATGTTTTTCTGTTTGTACATTTTTGGGAGAAACCTGGATTCCCTTGGCATCCATGAATACACGCCACTGCAGTATGGAATAATTGCACTGGATCATTAAAGATTTCTCATTTATCTGAGTACCGATCAGTGTGACAGAGTGCATTATCATTTTTTAGTCAGCACTACTTCCTTTTAGATGCTGTGCACTGTATTGCATGCTAAGAGAACTCTCTCTACATTTTTATGACTTGAAGTGGAACATTTAAGGGGGCCCTAATAATCACTAAAAGGTAGAACTGTGCTCAGTACTCAGGTACTTCGTTCAGCAAGCAAATAGTCTACCTCTGCAACAAAATCTACATTTTACAGTATCAATTAATTCTGCTTCTATTATCTCAACATTCGGTCTCTGATTAATTTGGACCCCAGGGTCTGACTGGATATTTATTGGTCATTGGCCATTGAGTTTCTGACCAGCTAGCATCATCATGTTCACTTGTATTGGAGTAATGTGTCAGGTTCAATGACTGGTTCAGAGGGGTGGGTGCAACTCAGGCTATTGATGACAGAAGTCAAGGGTCATCCATTTAAAGACGAAATGCTCTGAGCAGCACACCTATATCCCGGCAAAGTCTTCATCTTTAAAGTGGGAGATAAAAGGAGGGATATGAGGTGAGGAAGAGGTTGACTTTGTGGACGGTGTCTTCTGATGTTTCAATCTCACGCACAACACAGCCACGGGCAGAATCAGAGAGCACATTGGTAGTCGTTGAGGCTATTGATTTCCATTTGATTTGATCAATAAGAGTGTGCCTACCTTGTTTGATTTTGATTTTATTTGGATCTCTTTTAGTCTGCATTTGGACTAATCTTCCAAGAGTCCTTAAACATTAAAATACAATTTATAATACGAACACATTTCCACATATAACACACTATTACAAACATACATAATATACTAACATAATGACCCAATAAATACTCAGTCTAAAAAGATATTGATTCTTCATCTACTATAGTCCCACAACATGTCTATGTATTATATTGAAATCGTTTTAAAATAATGTTTAAATGTATATATTGAAAGGTTTCTGGTTTGCTCAGTTAATTTATTCCATTTCTTTATTGCTCTAAATCGAAATGTTCTTTTGCCTATTTCTCTTTTCTCTCTGTATAACGCATAGATGGTGGACAATCTATTCCTAGTATTTACGGAATGTCTGTCTCTTACCAACTGAATACCGTTGTGAATAGAACTTGGCTGTTTTAAATGATGTATATTATGAAATAAAATATGCATGTTCCTTTCAATTGTCTTATCGATTGATGACCAACCAAGAACATTGCGCATGACTACAACAGAAGAACCATATCTCCACCTTAAAACAATCCTTGCTGCTTTGTTCTGTGCATTCTGCAGCCTCCTAACTTCACTTGATGATGCATTTCCCCAGACCACAGAACAGTAGTTCACCTGACTCTCAATTAATGCTTGTGTTATTTGCTGAATAATTTTTCCTGGTAAATATTTAGCTATCCTTCTGATTATGCATGCTGTTTTAATATTTATTTTACATAGATTAGTTATTTGAGACGACCATGATAAGCAGTTGTCTAGCTGAACTCCCAATAGTTTGGTTTCTGCCACTTCTTCAATTTGTACTCCTCCCATACTTAATTGTATCCCATGCTGTTTTGGCCTTTTCCTAGTGGAACAGACCAACATAACTTTGGTTTTCTTGGTGTTTAAAACAAGTTTGTTTTGGCAAACCCACTCCCTAATATTCTCCAAATCTCATTGTAAAGCCTGTTGAACCTGTTGAACCGATTGTCTTGCTGCATAAATTGTAGTATCATCTGCAAATATATATATATATATATACCTTGTTAAACAAATGGATGGCGCTGTAATGATCAGAAAAAGGTACAGCAGCAGTTTTTCCATCAGTACTAGTATTGAGTTCCCTGTCAACACAATGGAAAGACACTATTTTCAAAAAACCTGCACCCTTATATGTTGCATTCGCTCTGTCTCTGTTTCTCCCATACCATCATCTAACCAATCATCTTCTCTGTTTCTCCCATACCATAATCTAACCAAGCATCTTTTATTTTCTATTTCCCTCCACCTCTCTTTGTTTCTGCACTGCTGTCTCTCTCTTTTTCCCTCTCTCACTCTCACCCCTCGTTCACCCCTCCCTTCCTGTTGACTGGTGGCAGCACAGATGTAGAGTGGGATATTGTTATATAGGCATGGAGCTGTTTGTGTATGGAGGGTGTGTGGAGTGGCTCCCTGGCCACCTCAATCTATGACCTTATATTTGCCAAGAGCCAAGGGATGAGAATCACACAGCTGTCAGTGCCCCCTCCCTCCCTCCCTCCCTCCCTCCCTCCCTCCCTCCCTCCCTCCCTCCCTCCCTCCCTCCCTCCCTCCCTCCCTCCCTCCCTCCTGCACTCTCTATCTATCTATCACTCTATCACTCTATCACTCTATCTATCTATCTATCTATCTATCTATCACTCTCTCTCTACCTCTCTCTCATTATTTCCAGTAGATTGAAATTGCAAAAGATATTTGGTCTAATGTTAATTTGAATGCCTGAATGTTACATATGCGAGGCTGACCAAATATCGTTGCCTTTCCCTTTCTTTCTTGGCACAGTCTCTGAGTTGGGATAGCATATGCAAACATGTTCTGTTGTTGGGATGCTTGTTAGTTTAGATAAACTTCATAGGAGCAGGAGAGAGGGTTGTTTTGAAACACTGAGATACAGCCAGCGGGCATGTGCAATTAGTCTGACTTGGTGAAATGTTTATTTAAAATGTTTTCCGCTTGAGGATCGGAGAATGGGTTTTTGTGGGGCTATTTCCAAATATATTTTTACACTCTCATTAAAAAGCATTGGATTTGTTTAAGCAAATTATGTTTTGTCTTCTCCTGTCAGTGGAATTCTTCTGTTCTTCAAAGACCAATTGTTTTTTGTTCTTGTCTTCACCCATTTTTGCACTCTTCAAGCTTTGTGAGGTTAATTCTGAGTCTTCTGTGTCAGAGAGCTTTGAAACTGAATGGAGCCCTTCTTATGTTTTAAATAGCATCTCAAGGCCTGCAGTACGCTTCAGTCAACCACTTTCCCCGCCAACTAACAAAATAATGTCATGATTCACGTTAAAACAAAGTTGGCAACCTTGTACTCTTGGGGAATGCTTTCATAAAGCGGAAGATGTTTTATGTAGATTGGTTTAATTGGTGTCCATGGACAATGATACAGTACAATCATTATATGAAGAGTAATAGCCCTGTTTGTGAGTATATTATATAAAGTGACTGAGGTAGTGGGGCATGAACAGTATTTGGGGCAATTTCCTGAGTTCAGTGAGGTCATCTATGTCCATAAAATGGATCTTACCGTGGCTGACCAATCTCTCGTTTAGACTGCCCTGGTTACTCTGCCTGTGCTAGAGGGGCCTAGGCGCTGCTGAAAACCTGGGGTAAGGATTGCTCTGGGTATGGGAGGTCAGGGCAGCCTGTCCAGCCTGTGTGCTCACCGAGGTCCCCTCATTAGGCAGACCCAACGGTGTGATGATCAGCCTGCACTACCCACCACCTGAGCACCACTCTCCTCTTCTCTCCTCCACACAGCTGCTGCCCATCTTTGATCAACACTGAATACAGCACCCAGCTCCTCTGGAGGCAATGTGCACAGGCACAGGCACAGGCACAGGCACAGGCACAGTTGAGTGCACACGCGTGCACCTACCCAATAGTCCCTCTGGAGGTAGGCTGGGTCCCTATGCACAATGCTGATTCTAAAGCAGTTTGTTATATAGCAACACACACAGACACACTATCTGTTAGAAGGACAACATTCCTTTTCCATTTCACTCTCCCGTCAAATCCCGTCCCACCAATCCAAACGCTTATTTATGCAGTCTGTGTTTCACTGAAAACATTATTCGGCGTCCTCGGATAAAACGGTAGGCGGTTGATGTGTACGGACGTGACTCTGGGAGACCCAATTCAGCAGACGCAGCTGCAACATGAGATGTGTAATGTGTGGGTATCTCTCCCAGTGTCACGCTATTGCCAGGTTTTTCAGGGACTCAGCGTGAATTCATTGGCAGGCATCTATAAGTAGCTGACACCTGTGTGTGTTTAAAGAGCTCCTTATACAGACAATACCATGCATCTGAGGGTCTCCCTGAAACAGCTGCTTGTGAGTATATAACAACAATTTCTAGCCGTGTGTTTGAATGCATTAGCTGTTTAAGTTATTTCGATGTAGATGAGATATTTGGTCTATGTAAGAGGACTCAGTAGAGCATGCTGATCTGTGTAATACTGTACTGTACAGAGAAATGATCAGGGTGTAGGAATCCCCTGCTGTAACACGCAGCGATGGATAATGTATTTGAGAATCTGTGGTGAGAGACCACATGAGATCACTCCATCCATCATCCAACCTCCCTCCACGCACACACGCACACACGCACACACGCGCACACACGCACACACACACACACACACACACACACACACACACACACACACACACACACACACACACACACACACACACACACACACACACACACACACACACACACACACACACACACACACACGCACACACAAACAGACACACAAACAGACACACATACACACACACTCTCCACCTGAGACCTTCACATACAGTAGATGAACCAAACCACCCACGTCTCTCTCTCTATCTCTAGATAGTTCAGATACTTCAGTGTCATTACGGTTCACCTGTTCTGTTGTATTGTTAACATATGTTAAGGTTGAACACTGACAGTTTTGAAGCTTCAATGAGGCTTACACAAGTGTTTGAGTTCCTTGAAAGCATATGTAAATCCCAATGTTGGGATAATTAACACTTTGTTACAATATGTAAATAATAATGTTATAATTATATTAGAATATGTAATGTAAAGAAAAATGCAATATTTTTTTTAATTTGTAATACACAAAACCTTAACATGATGAATAGGAATTACATTTACTCTCACGGGTGGGCAAAAATAACTACCTGAAAGCTAGGTCCCTAATAAGGCACACCTAAGGATTACACTGAAAAAGACCCAGCTGCTAGGTCATCCCAGCATGAAAGTACATAACAACCCAACTGATGGTTAAAGGAATTCCATCAACCCAACATGTTGGGTTATTCACACAACCCAACGGGCTTGGTCAAAATAACCCAGCGTGGGTTCTGTCCAATATTTACCCAGTGCTGGGTTACCAAATAGCTCAAATTGGGTTGTTTTTAACCCAACATTTTATTGAGTGAACATAACAGCGAGCAGACAGCATTCACACACATTATTTTCCTTCCCAGACTTCTGTTGGCGATGTGTTATTCAAAGGTGCTTCACAACCTTGTAAGAAACATGTGTTCCTCCACTGCAGACAGGCAGTACTCTTATTGGCACTTTGCCTCCCTAGATGATGAAACGTCTGACATAAAGAAGGATGAGTGGGTGTAACAGGTCTTCTAGAAAGTGGACTTGGACAGACAGTCTCTTTGGCTGGACAAATCACTTTCGTCCTCTAAAGGTCACAGGCGTATCAGCACCTTCTGAGGAATAGCAAACGGAACACAATGGTTTTTACTGCTCAGATGCACAACCAAAGCCAATGACTTTTCCATGTGTCAACATAACTATCCTCTGGGGTCAGGTTTGTGCACAAGTGGAGGGGTGTGTGTAAGCAGTTTTGTAGGGGTGTGTGTAGGCAGTTTTGTAAGGGTGTGTGTAGGCAATTTTGTAGGGGTGTGTTCACAAAAGGGTACGGTAAGTAAGTATGCAGGACTGTATGTTACAGTTTTTTACAATCACTTTGGCACTAATTTCAGAACCTTGATGTCATTTTTCAAAACTCTAGACACAAAACTCACAACCAATGATCAAAATGCAAATTTTTCAAAACTCTAACACTTTTTCCAATTGCTTGGATACAATACACATAAAGCTAAGATCATTTGTTCATTGAACTAAAATCACCTGTTCAAAATGACACAACTTAACATCAAAGTATTACCATTTCTAAATGCAATTCACACATTACATCTGAGATGACTGTCTATTCATTTCATTACAATGATCTAACTATCAACTGATACAACTGCTCAAAATGATAAGTAACTGTTGCATTACTCTTAATGCATAGTTTTACGGAAACTGACAAACAATATTCCATGTTTAGATCATGAAAGTTTCAGGATAACTAGATCCATTGACGCCAATTACCGTGGAACATGAACCAATTGGACTACATTATCTATGGATGTAATATTTCATCATCATTCTTTATCATACACTGTTTCTATGGTCCCATGTATCACTTTTCCAGACTATGTTTTCAGATTTGACATTACTGTACACTCACCGGCCACTTGATTAGGTACATCTATCTAGTACTGGGTAGGACCCCCTTTTGCCTCCACAACAGCCTGAATTATTCACGGTGTTGTATGTTAAGAGATGACCTTCTGCACACCACTGTTTTAAACAGCTGTTATTTGAGCGTTTGTAGCCTTTCTGTTAGCTTGAATGAGTCTGGACATTCTCTTCTGACCTCTCTCATTAACAAGGGGGTTTTGCCCACAGAAATGCCGCTCACTGAATGTGTTTTCTTTACCGCACCATTCTCTGTAAACTCTAGAGACTGTAGTGCGTAAAAATCCCAGGAAGGCATCTGTTTCTGAGATGCTGGAATCACCATGTGTGGCATCAACAATCATACCACGGTCAAAGTTGCTTAGATTACGCATCTTGCCTGTTCTAATGTTTGGTCGAACAACATCTAAAGCTCTCTACTCTATATACTCTATATATTGAGTTGCAGGCAGCCACATGATTCGCTGTTCGAATGTAACCGTCCTTGATGAGCTAAATCAGGTCTGTAGAGCTGATGGCATGACCTATGTCATTGTGTGGGATAATGTCAGGTTCCACCATGTTCAAATGGTGCAAGCATGGTTTCAGGCCCATCCACAATTTACCACCCTGTGCTTACCCCCATACTCTCCTTTCCTTAACCCAATTGAGGAATTTTTCTCCACATGGAGGTGGAAGGTATATGATAGGCGCATCACGAACAAGCCACCCTTCTCCAGGCCATGGATGACGCATGCAATGACATCACGGCAGACCAGTGTCAGGCCTGGATTCGCCATGCCTAAAGATTCTTCCCAAGATGTTTGGCTAATGAAAACATCCATTGTGATGTGGATGAGAACCTGTGGCCAAATCCACAAGACAGGGTTGATGGAAATATAGAAGTACAGTAATCAATCTTTTGTTTTGCTTTTTACAGTAAGCCAGGTGAGGAACACTGCAGTTGACCTTTAACGTTTTTTCTTTTTTATAGCTAATTATTTTTGCTTTGATTCAAATTAACCTATGTTGTGATTTTACAGTTTTTCTCAGTCGCTTTGGTGCATTTCTTAGATCAAAAGTGCAATTCTTGATACTACTTGTACACATTCCAAATCATCTAGTCACTTGTGCACATCATTAAAGCAATTTCTTATTCCTTTGAACAAATTGCAATTGATAATGTACAAGTGTCAGCTTTTTTCCACATTATCAATTGCTCATGTCATGTTGATCAAAATATAGTAGATGGTTCTCTGTTGAATAGTCTTACCCCTCAAAACATCTAGGCATTAGTTCCTTGCATAAGCCATTACATGCAAAATTGTTGAACTATTTGTCATAAACTGTCAAGCATAGTTTTACACATTTCTATTAGACCTTTTGTACAAAAACGTGAATTGATGAATCGTGCAGTTGAAATTGACCCTCACTCATGAAGGAATGTAAAGTGTTAGTTCAACCAACAATCAACCAGTTGTCTAAATTGCTCAAAGGTGCATCTCATGAAGAATCAATTGGCAAGCATATATAGACAGACCACAACACAGAGTTGCAATTTTCCAATAATGGATGGACCAGGAAACGAACAGGGTCAACAGCCAAGAGGAGGAAGAAGAGGAGCAAGGATGCGTGGTGGAAGGCAAAACAGAAGAGGACATAGGCGCATATCTGATGACATAAGGGCCACTATTGTAGACCATGTTGTCAATCATGGCCTTACAATGGCTGAGGCGGGTCGAAGGGTGCAGCCGAATATTGGGAGATCAACCGTGTCCTCAATAGTTCAAACGTTTCGAAGAGAGAACAGGTATGTCCACCAATGTACAGTGCACTGTTACTGTATATAAGCAGTATACTGTAAACTTCCTACAATGCTTCATATTACAGTAGTCCACTTGTATTTCACAGCATACAGAAATATACTCTATACAGATACATACTGCACCTTACATGCACCCACCTGTATGTTTTACAGTAAAATGTGTGTTCGCATAGTTTTTGTCTATGTGAAAGTGTGCGATGCATCATTGCATTTTTCCCCACATAGGACTGCAAGATTACCTCAAACCGGTAGCAGAGGACGCCTTTTCACACCTCAACAGGAGGAGGCTATTTGCACCATGGTTCGAGCAAACAATGCCATGAGACTCAGGGAAATACAAAGGACCATTATAGAACAACCATCGACAGGGTGCTGCATAGAAACCAGATGAGTATGAAACAGCTGTACCGTGTACCATTCCAAAGGAATGAGGACAGAGTTAAGGAGCTACGGTACCAGTATGTACAGGTAAAACATATACAGTGGGGAGAACAAGTATTTGATACACTGCCGATTTTGCAGGTTTTCCTACTTACAAAGCATGTAGAGGTCTGTCATTTTTATCATAGGTACACTTCAACTGTGAGAGACGGAATCTAAAACAAAAATCCAGAAAATCACATTGTATGATTTTTAAGTAATTAATTTGCATTTTATTGCATGACATAAGTATTTGATCACCTACCAACCAGTAAGAAATCCGGCTCTCACAGACCTGTTAGTTTTTCTTTAAGAAGCCCTCCTGTTCTCCACTCATTACCTGTATTAACTGCACCTGTTTGAACTCGTTACCTGTATAAAAGACACCTGTCCACACACTCAATCAAACAGACTCCAACCTCTCCACAATGGCCAAGACCAGAGAGCTGTGTAAGGACATCAGGGATAAATTGTAGACCTGTACAAGGCTGGGATGGGCTACAGGACAATAGCCAAGCAGCTTGGTGAGAAGGCAACAACTGTTGGCACAATTATTAGAAAATGGAAGAAGTTCAAGATGACGGTCAATCACCCTCGGTCTGGGGCTCCATGCAAGATCTCACCTCGTGGGGCATCAATGATCATGAGGAATGTGAGGGATCAGCCCAGAACTACACGGCAGGACCTGGTCAATGACCTGAAGAGAGCTGGGACCACAGTCTCAAAGAAAACCATTAGTAACACACTACGCCGTCATGGATTAAAATCCTGCAGCGCACGCAAGGTCCCCCTGCTCAAGCCAGCGCATGTCCAGGCCCATCTGAAGTTTGCCAATGACCATCTGGATGATCCAGAGGAGGAATGGGAGAAGGTCATGTGGTCTGATGAGACAAAAATAGAGCTTTTTGCTCTAAACTCCACTCGCCGTGTTTGGAGGAATAGAAGGATGAGTACAACCCCAAGAACACCATCCCAACCGTGAAGCATGGAGGTGGAAACATCATTCTTTGGGGATGCTTTTCTGCAAAGGGGACAGGACGACTGCACCGTATTGAGGGGAGGATGGATGGGGCCATGTATCGCGAGATCTTGACCAACAACCTCCTTCCCTCAGTAAGAGCATTGAAGATGGGTCGTGGCTGGGTCTTCCAGCATGACAACGACCCGAAACACACAGCCAGGGCAACTAAGGAGTGGCTCCGTAAGAAGCATCTCAAGGTCCTGGAGTGGCCTAGCCAGTCTCCAGACCTGAACCCAATAGAAAATCTTTGGAGGGAGCCGAAAGTCCGTATTGCCCAGCGACAGCCCCGAAACCTGAAGGATCTGGAGAAGGTCTGTATGGAGGAGTGGGCCAAAATCCCTGCTGCAGTGTGTGCAAACCTGGTCAAGAACTACAGGAAACGTATGATCTCTGTAATTGCAAACTAAGGTTTCTGTACCAAATATTAAGTTCTGCTTTTCTGATGTATCAAATACTTATGTCATGCAATAAAATGCAAATTAATTACTTAAAAATCATACAATGTGATTTTCTGGATTTTTGTTTTAGATTCCTTCTC